>NC_082694.2:36617061-36788750 GCF_949987515.2 Delphinus delphis
CCCCACCCCCCTTTCACTCCCTAGGTGATCCTTATCTCATGGCTTTAATTACCAGCTATAAAGTGACAACCCTCAAATTTACCTCTTTTCTAGAGCTCTCCTCCACACTCATACATTCAGCTTCTCCATTTGAAGGTCCAAGTACAGTATCTCCAAAATTTAACTCCCCATTCTGCTCCCCCTAAACCTACTCTACCCAAGCCTTCCTGTGTCTCAGTAAATGGCAATTCCATGTTGCCAGTTGCACAGGCCAAAACCTCAGAGCCATCCTTACCGTTCTCTCTCTCTCACCCTCCTACCTAGTCCAACAGCAAGTTGTAGGTACAACTTTCAAAATATAATGTCAACATTTTTTCACTATTTCCCTACAAAAACCCCTGGTCCAAGCCAGGATTCCAGCAACAGCCTATTCCCTCGTTTCCCTGATTCTACCCTTGCCCACCAGATTGGTCAACTTGACCCCTCAGCTCACACTCTCCAATGGCTTCTCATCCCCAGAAAAAAAAAAAAAAAAAGCCACACTCCCAATATTCAATTACAAGGTTCTACACAATCTGGCCTGTCATCTCTCTGACCAACTATCTCCCACCCCCATCCCTCACTTGCTCACTGTGCTCTAGTGTCCGTAAGACATGTTCTTCCTCAGAGCAAGTAGCCATTGCCCACTCAGCCCCTGTTCTCAAATTGAGGCAGCTAAAGTTCTTATCTCCTGCAGGGTATGGAAGAGGCTAGAAAGAGTAGGAAGGGAAGATGAGGTTAGGTGGAAAATGATTAGGAATCTTACCTCAGGATGTGGGCAGATGGTGGGTCCTTGTAGCACCAGGATTTTCCCAGCCCAACCCAGCAGATGAGGGAGGCACGAAAGACCAGGGAGACTTCTAAAATGCCTGATGCTATCTTGGAAATTCTAGCCCAGCCACAAGACCCAGAATGATAGCCCCGAACATATAAGGGCAAGTACACACATCCACACCAGGTGACACTAAACCACAACCAGGACTAGAATAGACTTGCATAGCAGGACTCTATAGGCCAGCCACAAAAGCTCACCCTGTCACTTCATTAACCTCACAGCATTTTATGTGATTAAATTTTTTGGAGTCCACTTATCATGTTAGGGTCGGTTTTACTATACTTGCTATTCCTCCTGCCTAGAATGCTTTTTGCCCCAGATACCTGCATGGTGTACTCAATTTCTCAGTGAGGCCCTCTGGCTACCCAATGTAAAATGACACCACCACTGCCACACCCACACATTCCCTACTCCTGCTTTATTTAGCATTTTCCATCATTCAACGTACTATACATTTGTCTTACTTGCTTATTATCATCCTTCCCCACTAGAATATCCAGGAAGGCAAAGATTTTAGTCTGTTTCATTTACTGCTAAATACCTGGCACCTAGAACACTGCCTTACACATGGTAGAGGCTCAATACATTTTGTGAAACTAGAATTAACATTCTCTCACTGATGAAAACAGTAATGGTCTTAACGAGACATAAGATAAAATGTCTTAAAATGTAAACATTCTTTTCTACTCTATAGCAGTTGGTTAAAAAATGAGTTACATTTTCACCTTATATGATTGATTCCCTTTAAAAGACAATAGAGAGGAATATGACAGATCAGCAGCAAAGACTGTAATTAGATTCCAATTCACACGTGTATCGTATCTTTATAATTACACATTTAAGAAATACAAATCTACACGTATATCATCTTTATAATTACGTACCTTTGTAAAAGAACTGCCTAATTTAACCAAGGGCACTGTAGGAAATTCCCGCTTTTCACTCATTGTCAGAGATCCTGCATTAAGGCTGTAGAGGTTTGACATCACAAGCAAGAGATCTGATGTGGTTTTGACAGGCAGAAAACGGCTCCTAGGAACATTAATACCTAGAGAGTTCTCAAAACTTTTAATGGCAGCCCCTACTGCAGTTTCCAACTGAATGACATTCAGGCCTCCATCCAAAGTCTGTAAGAAAGGGAGCAGGAGAGAGAAACAGATTTCAGCAACTTAGTTCCACATGGGCTAGCTAATACTTGGGGAGTGGTTTCAGAGATCCATTGAAGAAAACAGAATTTTGAGAACTGACATTTCTCAAGCCCCTACCATACGCCAGATGCTTATATATATGTGATCTTTTTCAGCTTCATAACTCTTCTCAGTAACATTTCTATTTTATGAGAAAGAACCGAAGGTTCAGAAAACCCACACAGATGCCTGTGACCGAAAGGCCTATCAGTACCAGAGCAACAGGACTGAGGTGGGCCCTTTACTTTTGGGCCCAGTGCTCTTGCCACTGCCACAGCCCAGGGTCAAGTAAGGGCACCATGGCTTGTCTGGCACACTAAAGGGATGGGTGTCGACTCTGAAAGACAGGGCCAGGAACTGAAGAAACTAACTAGGCGAAAAGCAGTGACCCATGGAATAGATGGGCCAGAGGGAGTGGGCAGTGGGTCTGTGTGTAGCATGCTGTGATCAGAACCAGGGAGTCTGATGGCCTGCAACTTTGGCTTACCTTTGGATTTACAATGATTTCCATGTCAATAGCATTCTGCTCCTGCAGTCTTTTAACTGCTGCAAGAGAGATCCATAGGTTGTTTGTATTAAATATTTTGAATTTTGATACAGATTTGAACTCATCAACATGTGCTTTTGGCACTTGAGCAATTTCCACCAGTCTCAATTTGCCTTCATACTGAGTGAGTGTCCCACCCTAGAAAGGCAGAGAAGAGTGAGTGCCTCCACATCTCTCCCAGTTACAGCCGTACTACATTGTTTACAGTCTACGAAAGATATAGAAAAGACACTCGTGACAAAATGCCCCAGAAATAAAAAGCATTGGCAGTGATTTGATCTGTGATACAAAGCAACACATGTATTAAAGTAGAACCAAAGAAAATAATTCAGGTTGTCTGTCATCTTATACTGTATACACACCCTCTTGTCCACAATAAAAGCCCTGGGAGTACATCAGAGTCTTCCTCACTTTCCAAAGATCTCCTACAAGAACAGACATTCCTCTTATTCTCAAACCACGGACCATTACCAAACAACCGATCCTACCACCTCACAACCCTGCTCTGACTACCTCTAAGATAAGGGGAGTAAAGTCAAGACAGGCACAAGTGGAGGGGAAGGTACCTCTGAGTGGCCTTAGCCTAGAGGCCATGGCAGTGTGGGAAGAGGGAAGGGACGTCTACTCATGTGTGAAGGGGTCATTTGCAAGAGGCATAGAACCCAGCCCCGGGACCAACCATATTAGTATTCACACATTGCCCACTTTTCTTACTCCCTGAGGGTGAGGAGAAAACCTTGTGTACCATTCCATCAAAGGCCAAGTGTCATCACCACTAAACATGCAAAGTGAAAAAAACAAATTTTTGCTTTGTATCAAACTGCTTTCTTTTTTTACAACAACAGATATTACAGTGATTAAAAAAATATACAGAGAGAAATACATATTATAGAAATAGTAAATTTTCATTAAAGGAATAATTAAATAAAAAACACTAAGCACCAAACTAGAAGAATATTAATGGTTTGAACAAAGTTACTGAAAGTGTTTTCACATATGTTTCAGATTATCCTATAAATATATGTGGAATTGTTTTCAGTTAAAATTGCCCATACAGATTATTCAAAAAGTAAAGATGATTTTACTACTATTAAACCTGAATTTATATACACACTTATATCAGATGGAACTTAGGGTACTCTAGAGTACTATCCCACTTTGGCTTACAATGATGTTATCAAGTTTCTAAACACAGAAACTTTCCAATAAAAAGTTTGAACTATGAAATGTGAAGATGTGAATCCCCAAACTGCTTCCTCTCAGTATTTACCTTTACATCTGCACGTGTTTTATTTGTGACTTCCATGACAAATTCACAAGGTTTTCCATTGGGTGGGTTCATTAGATGATTAAGAATATAAAGATCCACGGTGGCACCCAGATTATCTATGTTGGACACAAAAATATACTCTTTGCCTTCTCCTATAAAGGTATCGAGCAAACCAGAGTTGTAGAAACTGGCGTAAATATCTCCATGACCCGGAGGGTACCAGGCTTCTGTATTTTCCCCTGAGAACGATACATTCTTTGCTACAGGTAGTAAAGATTCTTTATTAATCCTCGGGTACCTTAAAAAGAAAAAGTTCTTTTTCAGTATCAACTCTTTAGAGCATTCCAGACCTTCAAGTAAAATAATGCATTTAAAGTTAAATAAAACTTCCCTCCCTTTCAGTCTATCAGTAGTAATTTAATCATAAGTGAATCCATTTAAGAAAATCTCTCATTATCTGTGTTGACCCAAAAAATCAGCTTCCTAGATAGTAATATTTGCTGCAAAAAGAAAAGTATTCCATGGTCATGCAGATGGGAGGACACCCCATATTTTTAAGACATTAATATGTTTTATGACTTCTTAAGAGAGGAGAGACATATTAAGTAAATTTTCTCAAACTTATTTGGTGGTGGGATTGTTCTTTTCCCTGAAAACCTATTTGGGAAATGGTGTCCATTCTTACCAACAGATATATTCAGAAAATCAATAGCAGGTTAGTACTTTCGCAGAAAATCAACAGCAGGTTAGTACTCAGGGATGTCTGCTTCCTACCACTGGCGAGAACCAGAATCTCAGGCAGATTCTCTTTTAAGAAGTCCAAGTTACATAACCAGAGTGATTGCAACTATCACATATCTATTAACAAATGTTCAGCTTTTAAAGGCATTAAACACTTGCAGTCTTTGGCACTTGTACATCTTGAGGCTGCTCTGTTTAAACAAAACAAAGAAGTCCTTCTTTCCCAGGAATAACATCCCCCAGAGTTAATTCTTTTACTCCTTGTACCTGCTTTGATTAAAAGTGTAGATTTTCACACGACAGTGATTATACTTCTGTAGTATTTTTTTTGTATCTTCATCCGTGTTAAAAGAGTTCATTAGAACAAGAGGAACATCTGTATTGTAGGTTTTGTTCAAATGCTAGGGAAGAAAACGACAATCAGACTACCCAGACTTACTTTTCTTTTGCTTCAAAGTGTAAAATTAACTCTCCGTGGTTAATCACAAGATGTCCAAAATATCATCTATAAGTAGTAAAATATATAGATTTGCAATAAAATGTAACTATTTAGCATAAGACATTTTGCTAATCAATTCACCATGTACTTGCTCATTAAGTCACAACCCTATGAGATAGAAACTACTGTCTGCATTTTATGGATGGCTAAACTGAGGCCCAGAGAGGTGGCAGGTCGGTGGCAGAACAAGGACACCGCCCCCCTCACCCCCGCAGTCTGACTCTGCAGCTGTGTGCCCAGCCACAATGCCCTATGGCCTTGCTGGATGGGCAAACACAGACTAAGCATTTACTCTGTGTCCAAAGCACTGTGGAGATGAAAATACAAATGTTACAAAGACACATCTCCCTATTCTCAGGATTCATGTTAAGAACTGTAATTTCACCCCAACTGAAATCTTTTCCATCTCTAGAAAGAGCTAAGAGGCAACAGAGTGAGAAGAAAATAGGATATTAGAAGTCAGACTGTCCTATGTTCAGAGTTTGATTCTGCACTTACTAACTAGCTAGGGAAACTTGGGCAAGTAAATCAACCTCTCTGTGTCTTGGTTTCCTCATCTGTAAAATGGGGATGATAATAGTGCTTATCTCACAGAGTTGTGGAGAGGAACAAATGAGTCAATTCATGTAAAGAGCTCAGAATAACACTTGGTGTACAGTAAGTGCTGGATAAACGTTAGCCACTATTATTGTGGTTGATGGCACCGTATGAGACACTAGGGATAAAGATATGAAAAAGATAGGGCCACTGCCCCTGAAGAGCTTATGGTCTATGATTAATGACTTTATGGACTATGATCAAGAGAGACGCCAACAACAGTTCTTAGCATCCACGGTGCCCAACCAGATACATGAAATTTTCCCCAGCCTCCCAAAAGAGGTTAATAAAGCCAGATCATCCCAGCTGTGATGAAGGCTACCAGAAGACAGACAGCGGAGAGAGAGGTGGGGAAATGAAAGGAGAATCCGAAGAGATCCAGAGATTTCAGCGCCACAAATGCTATTTAAAGATCAAAAGCTTTTACATCACCCTAAGGCTTTGCTCTTAGAACACCAAACCTTTTCTATACACTAATAAAGAGACTAAAGGTAGCAAGCTCCTTGACTAGTTCAAATCTACGTCTGTTATTTTATAAGGTAACATTTACAATACCCTAAAAACTAAAAATGATTTTGTTAGCTCGTGAGAAAGGCTAACAGCTACTACTCACTTCGATTTGCTGAACGGTCAGATCCAGAAAGGTATTCTCATTCCTCACACCAATCAGACTCTTCGGGCCTTTGCAGCCCATGCTGGTTCCCAAACCACCATTGAGTTTCACCACCACCAGCTTGTTCAGCACAGAAGATATGTTATCAGGTAAGCCCCTGGCCTTTATCTTCTCATAGGGTTGAATCTGAAATTAAAAAAAAAAATTATAGAATAATTCAAACAGCTTTATAAAAGGTTAAACCAAATCAATACCAAGGTTATTTCCATGCTTCCTTAAAGAGGTCTGCTTTCTCTGTAGAAAGTTTCAACTACATTTCCTTTAATGTCCAGGGCCCTTCTGGTTCAAAATCAAGTTCTCATCGGCAACTTCCCTTGCACAGAGAAGTAGTTCAGCAGTTCATTTACAGTACAATGGAGTACAAGAGGGGGAAAAGTTACAGTCTACAAATATTTGTCTAGCTGGTGAGAACACCCAAGTCTCGTGGACTACCTTCAAAAACTCAGAATTCTCAATTTGCATCAACATAGCAAATAGGGTGCACAAAACTCATCAAATCTGTGACTATTTCTGGTACACTATGAATCTACTTCAGTTCTGGAGAAGTATGTATACGATCACACAGTTCTTGGTAATATATTCATGCTATTCCTGGAGACAGTGCCAAATACTCAAAACAAGCTAACAGTACCTGCTCTATTATGGTTCACAAGGGTGTGATTATTGCAATCTGAAAGTCTTTTTTTTTTAATTTTTTTAACAAAAGCAAGTTTGCCTGAAAGAAAATGAGTTGTGTAAACAGTAAAACAAGTTCGAAATGAGCATAGAACCTTCACCTTCGATTCATCCCTCACAGGGAAGGAACAATGACACAGTGGAAGCTCAAATTCTTCTGTTTAAAGAAGAGGCACAAGCAAGTCTAAACATCTTATAACAAGAATGAAAGTTTTTAAAAAGATCACAGTATATTTTCTATCCATTTACAGAAGAACATTTGTTGTTATTTTTCTTTAATGAAATAAGTCATCAAATGTACTCTTTGGTTACATGATGGTGGAGGATAGATAACACTTGAGGGGACTGAAAAAATAAAACCCTATCATACACTTTGCTGTTTTCATGTTCTACTACATGTAGGTGTGTGTGATGGTGTGTGTGTATGATGAATAAAGTCTATGATTGGAAAAAGAGTTGATGGGCTCACATTTCAGTGATTAGGCTGTGAAGGCAAAAATCCCTTTATACTTGGTCAAAAATACAAACATGTCAAATGTGGATTCCTGGCCACACACTTCAAGTATCTATTATTGAGAATTTTTTAGGCACATTATATCTACTCAAAAGAGTCATTAGTGGGTTTCCCTGGTGGCGCAGTGGTTGGGAGTCCGCCTGCCAATGCAGGGAACACGGGTTCGTGCCCCAGTCCGGGACGATCCCACATACCACGGAGCGGCTGGGCCCGTGAGCCATGGCCGCTGAGCCTGCACGTCTGGAGCCTGTGCTCAGCAACGGGAGAGGCCACAACAGTGAGAGGCCCGCGTACCGCAAAAAAAAAAAAAAAAAGTTGTTAGCAAATGGGACCAAGCCAATTATTTTCCAATTATCTTTTAAAAGCCAAGAATTTCCATTTCCATTTAGCAGTTTTTTTGTTTTTTTGTTTTTTTAATTGGCTGTGTTGGGTCTTCGTTGCTGCGCGTGGGCCTTCTCTAGTTGCGGCGAGTGGGGGCTACTCTTCGTTGCAGTGCACGGGCTTCTCATCGCAGTGGCTTCTCTTGTTGTGAAGCATGGGCTTTAGGCACACAGGCTTCAGTAGTTGCAGCACGTGGGCTCAGTAGTTGCAGTGCACGGGGCTCAGTAGCTGTGGCTCAAGGACTCTAAAGCATAGGCTCAGTAGTTGTGGCGCACAGGCTTAGTTGCTCCGCGGCATGTGCGATCCTCCCGGACCAGGGCTCGAACCCATGTCCCCTGCATTGGCAGGCGGATTCTTAACCACTGCACCACGAGGCAAGTCCCTAGCGGTTACTTCTGACTTCCCAGAAAAGAGTCTGATATTTACAGAAGCCTCACAAGGGTGTGAAAATCAATTTAACTGAAAACCCCTAGTTCATGTATTCATTTTAGGTAAAACTGTTTTAGTACGGAAATATTTTTACCTATTTAATGTTTCTTTGAATACACTTTAAAAAGAAAACAGAATACACAGAGCAAATTTTTTTTCTACATATGGTGAGACAGGCCTATGTTTTCCAATTTCACCTAAAAATACTTTGATTGTGAAATATCACACATACAAAAGTTTATAAAATACACATACAGGGTAGAAAGAATAACCTAAATTTAAAAAGAATACTGCCATAGCGTAGAAGCCTGCATGCATCTGTCCCTGATCATATTCCTCTTCCACCCCTAGTGGTAACAACCACCTTGACTTTGGCTCCCTGTAGTTTTACCACCTATGTATGCATTCGTAATGATAACAATATTTTACTTAATTTTATTTGTCTCTAAACTTTTAAATAAGTTGAATCATACTATAAAATATCCTCGTGACTTGCTTCTTTAATTCAATGTTATGTTTTAAGAATTATTCACATTAATGCATGTAGCTATAATACATTCACTTTTCACTGCCATGTAGTATTCAGTTTACGTATCCACTGAGAGACAAAATTGTCATTATTCACAGATGATATGATTTTACATGTAGAAAAATCCAAAGACCTCACAAATAAATTGTTAGGATAATGTAAGCATAGCAACATTGAAGATACATGGTCAGTATTAAAAAAAACAACAAAAAACACTGCTTTTAGGGACTTCCCTGGTCAAGCATTTGTTAAGAATCTGCCTGCCAATGCAGGGGATATGGGTTCGAGCCCTGGTCCAGGAAGATCCCACATGCCGCCAAGCAACTAAGCCCGTGCGCCACAACTACTGAGCCTGAGCTCTAGAGCTGGTGAGCCACAACTGGTGAGCCCACGTGCCACAACTACTGAAGCCTGCGCGCCTAGAGCCTGTGCTCCACAACAAGAGAAGCCACCGCAATGAGAAGCCCGCGCACCGCAACAAAGAGTAGCCCTGACTCGCCGCAACTAGAGAAAGCCCGCGCACAGCAACAAAGATCCAACGCAGCCAAAAATTAAAAAAAAAAAAAAGCCACTGCTTTTGGAGCCCTTGTGCACTGTTGGTGGGAATGTAAAATGGTGCACCTGTTAAGGAAAAAAATATGGTGGTTCCCAAGAAATTAAAAATAGAATTATCATATGATCCAGCAATTCCACTTCTGGGTATATCCCCAAAGAATTGAAGGCAGACTCTCAAGAGATGTTTGTATACTCACCTTCTTAGCAGCAGTATTCACAATAGCCAAAAATGGAAGCAACTCAAATGTCCATCAACAGATGAATGGATTAAAAAAAATGTGGTATATACACACATGGAATACTTTTCAGCCTTAAAAAGTTAGGAAGTTCTGATACATACCACAACATGGATGAACCTTGAAGACATTATATTAAGTGAAATAAGCCAGTCACAAAAAGACAAATACTTGTATGATTCTACTTACATGAGGCACCTAAAACAGTCAGATTCAGAGACAGAAAGTAGCAGGATGGTTAACAGGAACAGGGAGTTGCTGTTTAATGGGTTGAGAGTTTTAGTTTTGCAAGACCAAAGAGTTACGGAGGTTGGTTGCACAACAATATGAATGCACTTAACAATACTGAATTGTATGCTTTAAAATGTTTAAAGGTGGTAAAAAATTAACTGCTTCTATATGTAAAAAAATTACAAAATAAAATTGATTTAAAGTGTCTTTTATAATAAAACCATCAAAAATAGCAAATAGCAAATATCTAGCAGTAAATCTAACAAAAGATACGTAAGATTATACACAGAACACATTTTTGAGAAAAATTAAAAGACTTAACTAAATTCAGGGATTTATTTATCATGTTTGTAAATTAGAAGACTTGCTAATGTAAAGATGTTAATTCTCCCCAAACTGATCAATGCAATCCTAATAAAAATCTCAAGAGTTTTTTGTGTGGTAACTGACAAGCCAATTTAATGTATGTATGAAAACACAAAGGGCCAGGAAGAGCCAAGACACTCTCAAAGAAAACCTTAAGTCGGAGAACCAGCTTTATAATTTATAACATTCTTTTTTTTAAAACTGTAGTAAATATGTATAGCATAAAATTTGCCATCTTAACCATTTTTCAGTGTACAGTTGAGTAGTATTGAGTACATTCACATTATTGTGCAGCCAATCTCCAGAACTCTTTCATCTTGCAAAACTGGAGCTATACTCATTAGAAGACAACTCCCCACTCCCTCCTTTCCCCAGCCCCTGGTGATCACCCTTCTACTTTCTGTCTCCATGAGTTTGATTACTCTGGGTGCCTCAGACAAGTAGAATCATACAATATTTGTCTTTTTGTGACTGACTTATTTCACTTAGCACAATGTCCTCAAGGTTTATTTAGCATTCTTTTTTTAAAGTGGCTTATACGTTTGAGAAGATTCCAAATTAATGCAGGTTTTTCCAGAAACATGTTTTTATTTAATAAAGTTGATGTGTGTGTATGCAACAGATCTGACAGAAGGCAGGATTGATATGAAGAACTGGAATACAGGTACAGGTTGGCAAATTCTATGGCAAATTGAGCCTTATATAAGTAATTTATTCCCTTTGCAGGTATTAAAACTGGAATAGAATACATGTTCTGAAGTCTTAGTTTAGTAAATCAGAAAATGGATTCTCTTTATTTGAATTTAATGAACGTAACAATACTCTCTTAACTTTGAATTAAAAGAATGAAAACTACAGGTGTACCGCAGTTCTAAAAGTATAAATCTAAGAAAATGCTGATCTTTCGGATACATATGAAAACAGGACAGAATGGCAGGGCTTGGGATTTCAGACACTGCTCAACACCTGAGTTGTGAATTTACTAGTATCTCTGAGGGATAGGCAGCCTGTCATTTCAAGGCAAAAACTTTACAAAAATGTAAACAATGTAAAAAGAAATTTAAGTATGTAGTTAAAAGATCAATAGTATGGCATTTTTTTCACTGTCACTCTCCAGACAGTGCTAAATGCAGCTGAGGAACTGAAGTTTTTATTTAATATTAAATGTAAATCAACACACATGGCTAGTGGCATGTGCAGTTCTAGATGGTCTGTTAAAAAAAAATCAACTGAGGGATGAGAATTATGTTTCAATTCGTTTTAATAAAACTCTGCCAAAATCCTTCTTTGTTCAATACAATCTTTTTTCTTTCACTTTAATGACACTGACATCACATCACAAGACATTCAACCAAACACATAAACACAACGTTTGAGTATATTAGATATCTTTAGGAAGAATATAATTTCCTTTTTGAGCCAACAAATGTTTACACAAATTTAAATAATAATATCAGGCAGAATAATGTAAACTGGATTATATCTTAATTCTACTCTTTGAAGAACTGTTTGGTATACTAACACTCACAGCATTAAACAAAGTGAGGTTTAGGAACCATTTTTAGAAAAAGTACTAATAGGGATTTTTCACCTCCTGTGCAGATGAATTAAAAACCAAATGTCAACCTTGTTGCCTTAAAGTTTCACCAAGAGAAAAAAACCCTCCAAAGTCATGTATGTTCATGATAAAACATCTTTGATCCACATACCATAAAGAATATAAAGTATTTAGAGAAAAAATACGTTTTGTTCCCACTAAACAATCTTCAAAACATGCATTTTACTAGAATGCTTTAAGAAGACAATTCCTTATGACTGAGTCTATGGAGGCTAAACAAATTTTTTCTCGTATCCCCCAAATTTATTCTATAATGGTGATAAATAAAAGATCTCAGCCTCATAATGATTTTAACACTAGGCCACTTGGCCTTCAGCCAAAAGGTATATTAAGTATACTTTTAGTTTTAATTCAAATCTTCCCAAGACTGGTATCTTAACTTGAGTTTAAATTTAAAATGTACTTCTGAATTACTTTTCAAATATTTGGAGTGAAATAAAACAAGCTGATCCAAGCATAACACTAAATTCCAAAACCGAGCTAATGAAGACTTTTGGGTACAGGCCCAGGCAACTCACAAGTAGAAAGACTTGTTTACCATTCAGGTTAGGGCCCAGAATTCTCTGTGAAGTGCCATATTTAGAACCTTGTACCCCAAGTTAAGTGGGCAGGGAGTCACCCTACAAATGTCAAGGAACCATGGTTCTTTAGATGGTGCTTTTAGTAACACCTACTTGCCTTGCTATATCTAATTCTTAAAAGCAGCTAGCTAATTAAATACCAGTACCACTGAGGAATTGACTGTTAACAAGAAAAGGACTATGGAGAGAAAGGGAAGAAGTCACAAGGTGTGAAGTAACAAGGTACAGCCAGGGGAAAGATGTCCAGAGTCATCAAGTTAGTGTTGCTGTTCGAAGGCTCCACTTTTACTTAGGTTTCGACTTACACCCACAACACTCCCACACGCAGACACAGACACACAGAAAGGCACCAATTGTGTGAGTCCAGGAAGCCAGGACACTTTTGGTCTACAGCTTATTACAGGTTAAATTAGGTGGTAAGCTCAGCTTCCCATCACACAAATCACCCTACATGCCAACACAAGTTCTCTCTGTTGGTGATGCTATCCACACCCTCCACCAGGGACCTCACCAAGCAATCCCACAGAGCTCGGTTTATTTCCACAAGCCAAGGGGACCTGTGTTAGAAGGTTGCTTGGTAACAGCTGAAGTTTTGCTGGACACACCTAGTCACAGAAACATTATTAGACCTGTGCTCCACTTTCTCCTCCTCAGCTCTCCCAGGAGAATGCACAAAGACATCCACTCAGGCAAAGATGGAAGGTGTTGGGAGACAACAGGGAGTACCATGCACTGCCGGATGTGGCCTTGATATTACTCTGATTGAATCACTTTAGTCAGTGACTAGTGCTATCTTTGTGCTTTCAATCCTGATCACCCTGTTTCTCTTTCATGTCTCTATTCAGACATGAATAGAATTCAGTATTCTAAGAAGACCTCTGCTGCACGTAAATATACAGCAGGGCAACCCCTACAGGTGAGGTGGGGCAAACCGCATGAGACTCCCTCAAAATACGCAGCGGAGACGAGGCCACTCATGTTCTCTTCTCACTGGGAGAAAAGCATGGGTCAAACACCCAACTTCCTCTGGGGAATGAACAAAAGAAAGTAGTTGGCAATCTATGAAAGAACATACTTTAAACAACATTCTTCCCTCTAGGATGTCAATCTAGTTTTTCTGCAGAAACAAAGATTTTTAAAAAGATCATTTAAAAACTGTCTAACGTGATCTGTATCTTGCCAAGTCTGCTCACAACTTACTTTCCAGTTATCAGAAAAGCTGAATTCCTCACACCGTCATGGAGACATGTTCCCATTAGCAACAGTATAACCTGGTTCTTGGTAGCATATTCGTGCTATTCCTGGAGACGGTGCCAGACAAGCTAACAGTGCTGCCCTGTTACGGTTCACAAGGGTGTGATTATTGCAATTCGAAATTTTTTTTTTCAACAGAAGCAAGTTTGCCTGAAAGAAAAGAGCTGTGTAACAGTAAAAAAGAGTTTGAAATGACGCTCCATATGTACAGGAAGTGTTCCAAGAACATCAGCTTATTCACCAAACCCTCACTGCACAGCCTTTGTGTACCAAGGCTCACATTGTCTCTTTACTTCACATTTCTAAAGGTAATGACCAAAATCTGGGTCATTTGAAAGCTCCTACCAATTAATTTAATGACAGAAAAATCATACCTAATCCAGAGATTTGTTTTCTCATTCAGGAAAAGCCGGCAAATCATGTACATTATCACATACTCCACCAACACACTTGCCAACACCCCCTCGGCCACCAAGATACGCTCAACTGCTATTCATAGAGCAAATAAAGCCATCCTCTATGGGGAATGCCCTCAACCTTCTGCCACCAGATCAGATCCTCGGGACCTCCCTGCATCTCCACCTCTGCTGCTTCCCCTTCCTTCTCGTCACAGGAAGAGCTGTCCCCCACCCTAAGGCAATCTCTCTGCCAGTGCCCATCTCAAGATCCCCGTTTCATCAATCTTCCAGTCTCAGCATCAACCTCTCCTTCTCTATTCCTTTCCATCAGCATGAACAAATTCAAATATTTGACATCTAAAAAGTAAAGAAAACAGCAATGCATACACTCACTCATCCCTTTCCATACTCACATCCCTCTTTTCTCCATCTTCTTAAAGGCAAAGCTTCTTGAAAAAGTTGCTGCACTCACCTCTACTTCCTCACCTCCCTTTCACTCGCTCACCTGCTGCAATCTGGTTTTCTCCATAGTTCAATGAACTGCTCTTACCAAGGTCATCAACATCCTTCTAATTGCTAAATCCCATCCATAACATCAGTACTTCTCTAACCGTGCTCTCAGCTGCATTTGACACAATTGACCACTCCCTAGATCTTGAAATGCTCTATCCTCCTTGACTTCTGAAACATCGCATTCTATTTTCCTCCTCTTTCTTCCTGTTCCTTTTCAAGCCCCTTCTCAGTAGACCTCCTCTTTCCAGCAATCTGCTCCTGTCTCTACGGCACCAAGACACACCCAACTGCCAAGCCAAGAGCTTGCTTACATCTGATCAATGATCGAGTCCTGTCAGCCTCAGGAAACTGTCTCTGTTGTCACAGCTGGCATCCCACCCACCTCTCACCTATGTTACTGCAGTGGTCTCTACGGTCTCCTTACCTCCCTCCAACCCACCCTCTACCTTGCAGGTGGTGATCTTCTGGAAAATAAAATTTGAAGATGTTTCTCTCCTGATTACGTCATTCACAAAGCAAAGCAATGACATGGCATGGCAGAGATCATTAGCTGCCTACCCCAACATCATTTTTCCCCTTCTGTTTCAGAACCCTGATTGTCAGCTGGGCACATCATCACCCCCCAAAAAAGACCACATTTCCAGCTTCCCTTGCAGCAGGTATTTGTGCCAAAGTGCTGGTCACTGTGATTAACTGGAAGTGAGTTGAAAGATTTCCAGAAAGTCTCTGTGAAAGGGCAGAGGTTGTGCCCTTCTTCCCCCTTCCTGCTGTTTGGAACGAAGACACGATGACTAGAGTTCATTCAGGTGGCCACCGGGGACCATAAGGAGATATGGTGAAAATAGCAGAGTGGCAAGACAGAGAAGCGCAGGCTCCTGATAACCACCAGGTTGCCATACTAGCTCTGGATTGTGTCTCTCTACATTTACTCTATTATTTTGAGTTTCACTACTAAATGTAGCTGAATTGAATCCCAAACAGAAGACGTGGTATACAAGGTCCATAATGATTTGGCCCTTTTTTCCTCTGCTCTCCTACTCTCCCTACACACTGTTCTCCACGGACATGCAGCGTTGGGCTCTCTAATGTGCCACATCTCTTGCTTGCAAGTCTCTGCACTTTCCCCCTCATGCAAACTCACTTCACCAAATGCCTTTTCTTCATCTTCCACATCTCAGTTCAGAGCAGTGATTCTCAGGCTTTATGAGCTATCAGTCACTTGTGAAAATCAGATGTTAATGGACTCTCAGGAAAGTGCAATGCCATCCCCCCAAAAAAACAAAACTTCACTACTGTGGAAATTTCACAGCATATAAAAATAATCTTTATAAGAGATGCTGTTTATTTCCCAGTGAAAGTTAACATGCAAATAAAGCAAAAAATAAACTAACTCTCCAAACTGAATTTCAATGAAAAGGCTTCTGTTTGGCTTGAATTAGAAGTTGACACTGTAGATGGACTTTGAGATGCCTGCCATCTTTAACTGCCATTCAATTTTGACTTTCTTTTTTGATGATCTTGAGTACTAAAAACCTCAACTCTCTCCAAGGCAAGCTCTCACAGCTTGCTCTGTCAGTTGAATGCAGGCTTATGCTACGAACACCAGAATTCTCCAAGACTTCGAGAACTCAATGGCTCGTACATTTTCTGTATCTTCAAAAGTCAGTAAGGTCATCTTCGGTGAAGTCTGCCTTACTCATGCAGGATTGCACCATCTTTGATGCAACGCTCACAGATGCAGAAGAGGATGAATGCCAGTGTATGTGGTGCTTACTCTCCTCTGCAGTAGCAGGTCCAGAAGTGCTGGCTGGCATCACAGATACTACTGTGTACACAGCACCAAGACTTTTCTTCCAGCACAAGTTTTGTTTGGCTTGGAAACTTTATCATTTTAAAAACATTTCCAGAAGAGGTTCATAAATAACAATTCCTCTTTGAGGGCACCAGCAGGCACATAATGGATGAAAAACAGTACTCTGGCTGCCCTGAGAAATGTCTGAAATTGCAAGGACATGCTAAAGGGAAATGATGTAGCTGCTGTTTCCTCCATGACCTGATTCAAATCATTTTAATAAACTACATCAATTCCAGCATGAATTTTATCATTTGACAAAAAGATTGCTCCAGAACTGAATGAGGCAGGATAGTAAAGTAGCTGAGAGCACAGGCTTTTAGCCAGGCTGCCTGGGTTTGGATCCTAGGTTCCACTGCTTATTATGGCAAATTATTTTTCTGTTCAAAGTCTTTTTCATCTACTTCATTGATCTGTTATGAGGATAAATGAGACAATATGTGTGAAGTGCTAAGCAAAATGTGTGGCCCACAGTAAGAACACAGGTGCTGGCTGTGCTGTCACTACATCACTGATCCAGACACACTCTCCACCCCACCCCACACTTGAACATTTCTGAAACCAGGATGCATCATACAACCAATGGGATCTGAAAATTAATGGGTTGCACTTTTTTTCTTTCTTAGTTTTACATAAAAGGTACAACTTATAATCAATGGCACAAATTTGATAAAATATGGCAAAAAAATTTGATAAAACTGAATTTCTCTCTCTGCTCCGGGTCACAAACCAGCTCAGTGATCTCCCAGGTATGGGTTCCACCCCGTCTCTCTCCAGTTATGTGTAGCTTGAGGATAGTTTAAGACAGAGGCCAAACAAACTATAGCCTGTGGGATAGTCAGACCTGCCACCTGTTTTCACAGGGTGTTGCTGGAACACAGCCGCTCTCGCTAATTTACATGTCGTCTATGGCTGCTTTTATGCTACCATGGCTGAGGTGAGCTATCGTGACAGAGACTACACAGCCTACAAAGCCTAAAATATTTGTCATCTGACCCTTTACAGAAAAGGTCTGCCAAACCCTGGTTTAAGACGGTCTTCTATGGTTTTGATAATATCTCTGCCTTTCCAAACTTTGCTCCTCCTAACCTGGCTCCATGCTGCCTGATGACTTCTCAGGATGGCCAGAGAGCAGGCGCTCCCTCAGGCCGTGTCAGCTTGCGGTTCCGCTGGCAACAATGCTGCCACAGAACAATCCCCCAGGCTTTTGTATCCCCGCTTATTCATCCAAGAAAGCAAAACCAAGGATGTGTAGTTGGTAGCAGAACTCAGCAATTTTCAAAACAACAGAAGGAAAACCTAAGATTAAAAAGTCTTTTATCTACTCATATGAGGTACCTAGAGTAGTCAAATTCATAGCGACAGAAAGCAGAATGGTGGTTGCCACGAGCTTGGGGAAGAGGCAAATGGGAGTTGTTGTTTAATGGGTATAGAGTTTTGGTTTTGCAAGATGAAAAAGTTCTGGAGATTGGTTGCACAACAATGGGAATATATTTAACCCTACTGAAGTGTACACTTAAAAATGGTCAAGATGGTAGATTTTATGTTATGTGTATTTTACCACAATTAAAAGAATTTTTTAAAAAGTTAGTCTTTTGTGTGGGTGTATATGTGCAGGTACACATATACACCCTGTCAAGGTGTCAGAGAACCACATAGCAAAATCGCTTTCTGTGACACTCATACGACCAGGAGGGAGTCTGACAAAGCCCCCACTTCCTGCTTCAGGTACTACCAGCTTCTATCAGTAATTATTACACTGTCTCCAAATTGTCTGTTCAGTGCTCCGTATCTCCAGGAAGGCAGTAACTGCCATATGGTACTCCCCCTACCGTATCTATCACCTTTAATTATGTGTCATGCTCATTAGCGGCACTCACATATTTGTTGAGTAAATAAGTGAATAAATGAATGGAACAAACAGCTATTAATAAATGAAATCCATTCTCTGGAACTTATTTCTTGTCTTATTAAATACTAAGTTTCAAACAAAAGTGGTGTCATCACTAATTAGAAACCTGATTACAAACATCATTATTTTAATTTTAAAAAAAGTACTGAATTAGCCAACACTATATACAATTCTGATAAAGAAAACCTAAATCTAAGACTTTGCGCTGCATAAAAAATCATTTTTACAGGCCATAATATTAGTGTAGTAATTATAAAATGATCCCTCTGTGATAGGAAACAAACAGAACGATCACATACTAAACATTATGAGCTAAGCCTGGAAAAGTACATTTCCTAAGAAAGTTCTTTCGTCTTCTTTCACTTAAGAAATTATAAGAACACAAGACAAACTATCAAATCAAGTACATATTTTAATTGTGCCAGCTATTGATATTAACTCCCACATCTTTGTTTCTTTTTAAATTAATTTTAATTATTCTAAATTACATGTCAACTAGACCTTACAGACAGGAAAACTGGGTAATTTTTCCAGTAGTGGAGGAAATCAACTGTCCTTTTCATACACTGAGTCCACACATGTCCAAAAGCAAAAATTTGTAAGACGGAGTAAGTAAACAGGTCCTTTCAAAGAAAAAAGTCAGAAATCTTGGCAACAACACTGCTTTCTAAACAATTACACTCATCAGCACCAACCCAATAACTCATGCACAATATCCTTCACTACAATCTGCTACCTCAGTTACTAAAGTCAACCTTAATAAAAATCTCAGAAAGAACCATTACCAGGAGCTAGAATCATAAAAATCACTTATTTTCATCTTAAGTCTCATATTGCCCTCTCAGGGGAGCCAAACTTGAATACTGTGCCTTTTTGTTACATAAAGGTAAGGATCATAGCAATTCAAAGTCCAACGACCAATTATTACAAATAAAAGGATGGCTCCATATTAAATTAATACAAACAACTAACATAATGCAAATAAGCCAAAGAAAAAATTCAACCTAATAATCAAATAAAAATTTAAAAATTTTTCATCTCAACTGGCAAATATTTTTTAAAACAATAATACTCAATGCTTTAATAAATGTAGCAAGACTGACAATAGACTGTAGGTCTCTACTCAGTGCTAATTCAGAGAGGTCTTTCCTTTCTCTGCCTACCCTCTCTAAAATATTACCTCTACTCCCTCATTCCCTATATCCTTACCTTTGTTTTTTTTCATGTCACTTATCACTACTTGAAATTACATTACATATCTTTTACTGTCCACACCTCCACTAGATTATAAACTAAAAACTAGATGAGGGTAGGGCTTTATCAGTATGGTTCTCTACTAATATACAGTTAGCACTCAAAATATAGCTGTTGCTCCAATAAATTAATGTGACTAGGACTGCAAACCGGTATACTTTCTGGAAAGGAATTTGAAATGTCTAATAAGAAACTTTAAAAACTTTATATCCTCCGAACACAACACCATTTCTGAATATTTATTCTTAGAAATAATTCTGAGATGCAAGGATTTATATATAAGTATATTCATTACAGGGTTTTTATAATAGGAAAAAAATAAGAGTCAACCTACATGCCCAACTACAGGAGACTTTCCAGAAGTAACACACACTGATACACTTGTCCAAACTCCCAACTCTCACACTTCTGTCAACTGTTTTTACTACTATATTTCCTTCAAGTGATGAGTTAGATTATCTTATCTCCTACCATCAAAAAATTAAGAAAAACCATTTGAATTCCCAACTTTTGCCACGCCCAATGATAGATGATCAAAGAATCTTATAATGGTCATCCATCAACCTTCCTACAGTTTCACCTGAGCTTTAACGATCCAATGCCAAGAACGCTCTGCAAAACTTCCCCTGCTCACTAAACCTGACACCCCACAACGAACACACAAATCCTTTAAATACCTAAATGTCCACACAAAATGAGAATGGGTGCCCAATTCTTTTAATAGCTAAGATAGTCCTCTGAAACAAGGCTTCACATCTATCTTGAGTTTAGTAGATAAAAAAATCTATAAACATGGTTGGAGTTGCTGGTTAAAGACAATCTACATACACCACCCTGGAGCTTTCACTACGTGGATCTTCAATAAAACTCGTAAAACAGTACAGCTAATCATTTTCATAACAGAGAACATTATGTTGCTTATCCTCACTGGTCTTACAGCTACTAAGGAGCACAGACTTCCTGTAATCCAGAAAGTTAAAGAATTTCCTAGAATTTATCTCTGCAATCAGAAAAAATCACTAGAGATAGATGAGCTTTATCTATTACAGCAAAAATTGCAAACTACCAACACATTTGATACAAGAGAATTACAGGGATGTAAAGTATGGCTCACCTACTTGGTGGAATATTTTACAAAAAATAAGATACATAGAAAGAATTAAAGTATTCATGACCATAAATGAAATAGATATCAAATTAAATATACTGATAACAAATAAATATATATTCATAACCAAAGACAAAGAATATTTAAATAAGAAAAGTTACAGAACTTAAAAAAGAAATAACATCTGTAACCTTAATACAATTCTGTTGTTTTCACTGTGTCCAGGATAGCACCTGACATCTAAGAGGTACTTAGTAAATATTTGTTGAACGTATAACAACAATAATAAACATTTACTGAGCCTTTATCAGAGTGCCTGGCACATAGTAAATGCTTTATATGCATTCTCAATAATACTCATTAAAATCTTACTTTTATTATGTCTACTTTTTATGAGTGAGGAGACTGGGATTAAAGCAGTTAAATAACCTGCCGAATGTTACGTGGCTAAGAAGTAATGAAGCTGGGATTTAAAACTCTGGAGTGTGTATTCTTGACCTCACTGCCATTACAGGTAAACTGGAAAAAAAAAAACCTGTTAAGTACACTGAAGGCAGAATGAATTCAGTATACATAGGGAGGTGGTTTTGTAATGGTGGAATATATTAATGATTGACACTGAGCATGAGGTAGTTTCTCACATACCTGTTGAACAAGTATATGATTAAGAATATTATAGCTCAATATCATGAGATCAGAGATTTTAAACTATAAAAAATTGCTCAATACACATCATTAGTGTATAGAAGCTAAACTGCAAGAAGTCAGCTAGCTCTGATAAAGGGTGTTGAAAAAAGAAAAACAAAACAGGAAAAATTAAAAGTAGCCATTTCTTCAGTGGGAACCAAGAACTATAAGAAATCGGAATTTCCGGGCTACCCTGGTGGCGCAGTGGTTGAGAGTCCGCCTGCCGATGCAGGGGACACGGGTTCGTGCCCCGGTCCGGGAAGATCCAACATGCCGCGGAGCAGCTGGGCCCGTGAGCCATGGCCGCTGAGCCTGCGTGTCTGGAGCCTGTGCTCCACAGCGGGAGAGGCCACAGCAGTGGGAGGCCCGCATACCGCAAAAACAAACAAACAAACAAACAAAACAAACAAATCGTAATTTCCTATGTAACTCAGAGTGAGAGAGCCACTCCTCCACTTACCTCCTAAAAACACATTCCAACTAGCCTGCTATATAAAGCCTGCTATATAACCTCTCATCTCCTATATTTTCCAGCATCTTCTTAGTTCAGCCAAATGGATCCCTCCAAATCGACAATGAACTGCAGACACGGTCCCTACTTACCTTGTGTAGACTCAGTTCTAATGTCACCTCTTCATCCCTAACTTGCTTAGGACTTTCCAACTCCCCAACTACTCTTTCCTGCTATACTTGCTACGTGTACCAGAAACCCACTTATCTAAAACGTTCTAGATAGGTAGACAGTAGATTTAAAAAACAAGTTCAAACACAGAACCATGAAAAAGTTTTAGATACATAAAATATTTCAACTTTTGTACAATCGTTCACAGAGATCTTTTCTTTTGGTATGGTATGGATCTGCTGACCAGAGTTCTGTCAACTTATGTAAACCACACCAATAAGATACCATCTGTGATTTTCCAGTTTCGTTTCTTCAAAGTGGACCAAGATCTTGTGCTGAAGATTCATACTTATCTTGCCCTCACCTAATTTAACAATACTTTTTTTCTTTTTGGCTACTCATCTTTATCCAACTTTCTCAAAGGATTCAACTCAATTTTCATGGAAATAAATTTTTTAAGCCCATTTCATTCATAAAATTTAATTTCATTATGTCATTACAAAACTGTAACTAGTATGAACAGGTTTGGGAACAAACACTATTAAGTTTTGGTGAACAAACCACTCCACTTAGTAAGAGAAGAACTTAGGATGATTAAGAGTAGACCCAAGCATTCAAAGAAAACGGAGAACACCAGTTAATCGCTCTAGGATGGAAGTGCGTTAGTGAACTGTCTCTGAAACTACCTTCATAGCTATTATCCCATTGTACTATAAATGTAACTTTGTGTAAACATCTCCCCACTAAACTAAAAATTCAAAATTGGTTTGCTATTGCATGCTTGTGTTGTTTATTCCTTTAGCCCTCTAGGCAGCTACACAGACCCTGAGGCGGCCAAAGCCCTCCTCCCAGCTTTAAACAGCCTCTTGTATTTACCCCATTCATTTTCTGTGTATGTTATTACATGGGAAAGGTTGGGAAGCATTGCACAAAGTTGTAAGGTGTTTAAGAGCAGTGATTGTCTTTATTTTTGCATTCCCAATAATTAAAATAGTGGATATTTGATAAATTTGTAGAGTAAAAGTAATGAGGAAAGGAGACCCTTGTCTTCAGCCAGGGAGAGAGATGTGACTGCTGAGGTAAACCTGGGCCAGCACAGCAGCAATGGGAAATGAGTCTTTTAAAATAATCTTATTTCTTTACACATTTATGTTTTCTCTCTTCTATCAGAATGAAGCTCCACTGAGTGTCAGGCCCTTGTCTATCTTGTTCACTTGTATTCTGATGCCTAGATAAATGCTTACCCCACAGTACCCATTTAATAAATATTTGTTAAATGTGTTGCTGTTAGAACTTCAAAGTCAAGTAAGAATATCTGAAGCTCTATGGGAAGGAGTGGAGCCTACTCAACAGTTCTACTCAAAGAAAGGTGGAGAAATGATGGAAAAGCCACGCTTTAAGGACTTTCAAGTTCCTTTCACACATGGATGGCAACTGGTGATTGCTCTATAACATACCAGAGTGGTTAAGAGCCTGGTCTCAGGCAGATCTGGGCCTAAATTCTGGTTCTGCCACTTACTTAATAGTTAAGTAAACCACTCAGTCTCAGAGCTTTCAATTGTGAAACAGAGAAAACAGCGAGCTCCTAGACTCATCTAAGGATCATGTAAGGAAATGCATGTGAAAGCTGAGAACATGCTTGGCACATCAGCGCAGAATAAATGTCTGCTGTTATTGCTCTTACTACTGTTGCTGATAAGCACATAAAGTAGGCCCCATTCTGTGCACTAGAGATGAAAATAGGGCTGTACTCCTTGAAGAGCTCCATTATTGTTACTAAAGGATATGAAAGAAACAGGTCTTTGGAGCCTGCCACCTGGTTCATACCAGGGCTCTTCCTTTTAGATGACTTACTAACTGAACTTCAGCTTCCTCTTTTTAAAATGAGCATAATAATAGCACCTATCTTCCAGGTCTGTTGTGAATATTAAATGAGATAACAAACACAAAGGATTCAGTACATCTGACATAAGCACCCCAACATTGAAAATAAGCATTAACTACAGAATACAGAGCTGCACATACACAGGTGTTTTTTTTTTTTTTTTTTTTTTTTTTTTTTGCGGTACGCAGGCCTCTCACCACTGCGGCCTCTCCCGTTGCGGAGCACAGGCTCCGGACGCGCAGGCTCAGTGGCCATGGCTCACGGGCCCAGCCGCTCCGCGGCATGTGGGATCCTCCCAGACCGGGGCACGAACCCGCGTCCCCTGCATCGGCAGGTGGACTCTCAACCAATGCGCCACCAAGGAAGCCCCATACCCAGGTTTTCATGAAATTTTTAAATGAAAAATCCTTAATGCTTTGCTTCATTAAAAAACAAAAAATTTTGGAATAGTGTTTGTTTCATGCTCTTTTGAAATAATAGAAAACTTTCCAATCTCCCAAGGGCTTTAGGACTATATACAATGAAAACACTTGTCTTTCACAAGCCTTTCTATAAAAAGAAATCTTTGTTTAATGGCTTACTTCCGCCTTTTTCCATATTTAGTCTAGTTATAGGTACCCCTCTGGCATTTCTATGTTTCTTCTCAGCTATCTTTTTTTTTTCTGAGCATGGAAGAAACATTCCATAAGCATTTTTAGCAATTATTTTGTGCTTCCTTTGACTCAGCAGGAAGTTTAAAAATGAATACGTGTAACAAAAATCAGTTTAGATAGCTTGATAATGTTTCTAGTTAAAAACACAGTGAATCTCTGCAACTTTTCTAAAAATCGAACTATTCTAAAATTAAAAGCTTATTTAAACACATATTGTAAATTGTTAACTTATTCAATTCTCATGTGTTTACCTACGTATAGCATTTTGTTTCTTACCCTTAATATTTTTGCCTCTCAAGGTCCCATACTTACTGCCCTCCCAATTAAAACTTGTAGCAACTTCCAGGACTTCCTTGGTGGTCCAGTGGTAAAGAATCTGCCTTCCAATGCAGTGTACGCGGGTTCGATCCCTGGTCAGGGAACTAAGATTCCACATGCCGTGGGGCAACTAAGCCCTTGAGCCGCAACTACTGAGCTTGTGCACCTCAAGGAGAGAGCCCGTGTGCCACAAACTACAGAGCCCAGAAGCCCTGGAGCCCACGCGCTCTGGAGCCTGCGCATCACAACTAGAGAGAGAAAACCGGCACGCCACAACGAGAGAGAAGCCCACGCACCGCAACGAAGAGCCGGCATGCCTCAACAAAGATCTGCAACTAAGACCAAATGCAGCCAAAAAATAATAAAATAAATAAATTAAGAAAAAAATTGTAGCAACTTCCAAATTGCTGAAGAGATTTAAAATCATAATAGTCTTATTACAACTGTATACTTTAAACCTGATAAACTAGAGAAGACAGTAAAAGAACTGACAGAAAACCTAAATGACAAAAACAAGAAACAGAGTGATTACAGATGGCAAACGATCCTACAAAGTAGGTGGTAACTGAAGAGACGTGCCAACTGCTCCCTAACCCTTACAATAATTGAGAATTTTTTTATACACACTCCAGGAAGTTCAAAGACTTTTCGATATTTTTTTTAACTGTTAAAGTCAAAAGTAATATATACAAATGGTAAAAAAAAAAAAATTCAAATACTACAAACAGGTACATGTTCATCACCCCTTTATAGAAGTGAGCTAAAATCATAAAATTAGTCAACCTTGTGAGACATTTGGCCCATATCCTTATCAGCTAGGGTGGTAGTTTTCAAAGAACATTCCACTTCAGTATGGATTAGAAAGGACAAAGGGTGATGACCAGAGTTGGAAAGGAATTCTAACAGAAGAGATAGGAAGTCCAAAAGCCAATCTGCTTATGTGACTAGGACTAGCTCTTCACTAAAATCACCGTAAATTTCCCCTATAAGTCAACCCTCCTGTTAGTCTAACTGTGGACAAAAGATGCTTCAAAATAACTGTGACAATCCTAAATTTCCTAAAAAATAACACTGAAGCCTCTAACATCAAATCCTATTTATGCTGCATACTAGCTTTAAACTCTAAGATACTAAATAGCAGTGTGATTAAAGTGATTAAAGCAGTGTACATTGTTAGTTTAATTATATAATTCACACTGTTGGAGCAGCCCTGGAGAAATGAAGGTGGGGCAGGGGGGAAAGGCCAGAGGCTATTAAAAAAAAGTTTTACGGAAGATTAAAGAGCAGGTGGAGGGAGCTTCCCTGGTGGCGCAGTGGTTGAGAGTCCGCCTGCCGATGCAGGAGACACGGGTTCATGCCACGGTCCGGGAAGATCCCACATGCCGCGGAGCGGCTGGGCCCGTGAGCCATGGCCGCTGAGCCTGCGCGTCCGGAGCCTGTGCTCCGCAACGGGAGAGGCCACAACAGTGAGAGACCCGCGTACCGAAAAAAAAAAAAAAAAAGGAGCAGGTGGAGGAAAACAAAGGCTAAAAGAAAGGCCAGATATAAAATTGAGGAGGAGATATGGGGATATATGTATACATATAGCTGATTCACTTTAATATACAGCAGAAACTAACACAACATTGTAAAGCAATTATATTCCAATAAAGATGTTTAAAAAAAAAAAACTGAGGGTAGAGGCTAGACTGACCTCTTCTTTGGAGAACTCTGAATGAAGGAAAAGGCAATACTTTAGAAAGATACGTATTTGCTTAGCTTGTGTGTTTAAGGAAAGAAGTAAAGTGGGAATCAAGCCCTACAGCTGCACAAGGAAACTGTTGGGGATAATGGAAAAGTTCTATATCTTGATTACGATGGTAGTTACACAGCTGTATGCGTTTCTGAACTCAGAAAACTTACACTAAAAAGAATAAATTTTACTGTATGTAAATTATAACTTAATCAACCTAACATTAAAAAAAAGCTATTAACAGCTAAAATGCTGATTAACCTTATAAAGTTTATCACAAGTGAAGAAACAAAAACAAGAATAAGCATCTTTTTTTTACCTTGAACTTATTTTTTTTAATTGTAGTTGATTTACAATGTTGTGTTGGTTTCAGGTGTACAGCAAAGTGATTCAATCACATGTACACACACACACACACACACACACACACATATACGCATGCACTTTTTCAGTTTCTTTTCCATTAAAGGTTATTATAAGGTACTGAATATAGTTCCCTGCGATATTACAGCAGGACTTTGTTTTTACCTATTTTACATATAGTACTGTGTATCTGTTAATCCCAAACTCCTAATTTATCCCTCTCTCCCATCTTTTCCCCTTTGGTAACCATGTTTGTTTTCTATGTCTGTGAATCTATTTCTGTTTTGTAAATAAGTGCCTTTGTATTTTTTTAGATCCCACATATAAGTGATATCATATGATATGTGCCTTTCTCTGTCTGACTTACTTCACTTAGTATGATAATCTCTAGGTCCATTCATGTTGCTGCAAATGGCATTATTTCATGCGTTTTTATGGCTGAGTAATATTCCTCTGTGTGTGTGCGTGTGTGTGTGTACACCGCATCTTCTTTATCCATTCCTCTGTCGATGGACACTTAGGCTGTTCCCATGTCTTGGCTATTATGAATAGTGCTGCTATGAACATTGGGGTGCATGTTGTCTTTTCAAATTATAGTTTTCTCTGGATATATGTCCAGGAATGGGACTGCTGGATCATATGGTAACTCTATTTTTAGTTTTTTAAGGAAACTCCATGCTGTTTTCCATAGCAGCTGCACCAAATTACATTCCCACCAACAGTGTAGGACGGTTCCCTTTCTTTACACCCTCTCCAGCATTAATTATTTGTAGATTTTTTGATGATGGTCATTCTGACCAGAGTGAGATTATATCTCAATGTAGTTTTGATTTACATTTCTCTAATAATTAGCAATGTTGAGCATCTTTTCATGTGCCTGTTGGTTATCTGTATGTCTTCCTTGGAGAAACGTCTCTTTAGGTCTTCTGCTCATTTTTTGACTGGGTCGTTTTTTTTTTTTATATATAGAGCCATATGAGCTGTTTGTATATTTTGGAGATTAATCCCTTGTCGGTCACACTGTTTGCAACTATTTTCTCCCATTCTGTAGGTTGTCTTTTTGTTTTGTTGATGGTTTCCTTTGCTGTGCAAAAGCTCTTAAGTTTAACTAGGTCCCATTTGTTCATTTTTGCTTTTAAGAATAGCATCTTTTAACTATTTGGGTTGATGTTTTACAATGTTGAAGAATCTAAGCAAACTGTTTGAGGTATATAATGAAGCATGGTTTTTAAATTCTGTTCCCATCTTCCACCGTTAGTGTCTCTCTTAAATGGAAACTGTAGTTTCTGACATTTTTCCCGTGTAACCCACTGGCTGAGGTTTTCAGCCAGCAACAGGAGATGCAATGTCAGGCAAAGAGACTCAGCACCTGGCTCTCTCAGGGCCTTTCTTCTGGCTCTAGACATAGAGAAGCAGACACATCTACCATATGCTCTACAACCAGAGAACAAGCTAAATGCTATAAACCTCTTTATTTCTAGACTCCTATTATGTTCAAAGCTTTTTTTCTCTTTGATTTTCCTCCCATCCTCAGAGAAGTCTTGCCTCAAGGTTACCCCAAGAGTCTACCTTAATGCCAAGAAGTCTTTCCAGAGCCCCCATGCCAGTTAGATGCTTCCATAGCACCCTATGGATTGCTTCTCACACTATTCCATAGGTAGCTGTTTCTGGATCCATTTCCTCTAAAACTCAAGGCCAAAATGCTGAAGAAGGGCCAAGACTTATTATTTTGTAGTCCCAGAATGCAGCTAGTTCCTGACAGAGAGGAAGCACCCAATAAAAGTTTCTTGAATGATATTCTAAAAAAGTACTTCTGTCCACTCTGAGAAAATGTACATTTATACAGTTTTACCTATAAGTTCAAAAAATGTACCTAGGGGGGTTTCCCTGGTGGCGCAGTGGTTGGGAGTCCGCCTGCCGATGCAGGGGACGCGGGTTCGTGCCCCGGTCCGGGAGGATCCCACATGCCGCGGAGCGGCTGGGCCTGTGGGCCATGGCCGCTGAGCCTGCGCGTCTGGAGCCTGTGCTCCGCAACGGGAGAGGCCACAGAAGTGAGAGGCCTGCGTACCGCAAAAAAAAAAAAAAAAAAAAAAAAAAAAAATGTACCTAGGGCCTACAATCCCTGCAGAGACTTCCTGGTTCAGATGCCTAGTGTAAACTTATTCCAGTTTCATCTTGGCTATACAATGGGATGAGCAGAGGGTCAGTTGTCCACATCTGATCTAGAATAAGGAAAAGGAATTAGTAAAATGTCCCCAAGGAATTACAGGGCATAAAGGATTATAGGTAGGTATGGGCCACCCACTCTTTTTTTTTTTTTTTTTTAATTCTTCCAGTGCCAATCTTGCAGGTTCAGGGTTGTCCTGTAGTAAATAAAAATAATGGAAATTCCCTCACAGTTGTACCACAGATGAAGATGTGGGATAGGAGAACTTCACAGATGTATTGTTCTTATCTGATTATAAGACACAAAATGCCTACATAAAATATACACTTGGAGAGTATAATAATAAATTGATCTATATTAGGCCTTGCAACACATGGGCCAAGGTCCAAAAAGGTTCTCTATATGGTGGGGGTTGAGGAGGGGGGAATGGTAATGTTCAGAGGAGTGGTACTACTACCTATATCCATGCTATAATTTTCCCAAGGAACTCGATTCTGTGGGATTGGACCATCCCCAACTCTAGACACAGGGGGTGTGGTTAGAGACCCTGGTCTAACACTATTACCTAGAGTCTCTCAGAGTCAACCATGGGATTGATGTTAAAGTGGCCATATATTTACTATTTCTAAAGTGAAATAATAAATAAGTAACCAGAACAGAAGTAAGACTCATAGGCCTGTGGTCAGCCCCCTTAGTCACATCCCCTTCCTGAAATAAGTTTCCTGTATATAAAGGCATGTGAAGGAAGGTAGTCCTGGAGAAAATTAAAGACTGTTCAATTCATCATGGAATCAAAAGGCAGGGAATGAGTTTTAGCAATATTTGCCAAATTAGTATTAGTATTTTTGATTAGATTAGTAATTCTACATATTACCATTTTAAAATTTTACTTCAAGGAAAAGATGAGGCTCTCTGGTATCCACCCATGTCCCCAGGACCATTTCCTTAAATGCTACTACCTATTTCCTTTTTGTGGAATACTTTTACATTCAGGATCTAATGTTATCTTTTTTTTTTAATTAAAAAAAAATTTTTTTATACAGTAGGTTCTTATTAGTTATCCATTTTATACATATTAGTGTATATATGTCAATCCCAATCTCCCAATTCATCCCACCACCACCATCACCCCCCACCCTGCTTTCCCCCCTTGGTGTCCACATGTTTGTTCTCTACATCTGTGTCTCTATTTCTGCCTTGCAAACCAGTTCATCTGTACCATTTTTCTAGATTCCACATATATGTGTTAATATACGATATTTGTTTTTCTCTTTCTGACTTACTTCACTCTGTATGACAGTCTCTAGGTCCATCCATACCTCTACAAATGACCCAATTTCATTCCTTTTATGGCTGAGTAATATTCCATTGTATATATGTACCACATCTTCTTTACAGGATCTAATGTTATCTCTACACACACGCAAAACAAGTCTCTAATGGCTTTGCCATTAGCTGCTGACTACAGTTGGGAAATCTTCATCATGCTCAAAGCAAACCATCCTGTGTCATATCACAGCAGATCCTTGGCCAAATTGCCTCCAGTAAGTCTTTCAAAAAAGATGTGCAAACATTAGCTGCACAATATATTATAATTCACCTTCCAAAAGACAAATTAAAAAAATCTGTATTTTTACTCTGTACACGTATACTGTAACTTTCTCAGAATGCTTTATTATTATATTTAAACACGCTTTAATGTTTTTGTACTGATAAGACTAAGAGTAAGAAAAGTTCTCAGTTATTTTGTGGAACAAAACAAAAAAATCTGTTGAAGCTAAATACCACATTGATACGATATTTTTCATGCCAATTCTCTATCTCAATCAAACAAACAAAAAGAGTTGACCCTATATAACTCCTCCCCATTCACAAATACACCCTCACCCTTTTGAGGACTATAAAACAAGAATGACAATCATAAATCAACCAGGGACTTTGTGTTCCTATCTAAATGAAAAATTTAGAGAATATTTTTCATATAATTTTCATATAAATGATAATGTACTTTATTGTCATCAGAGGTCATGGCCAGCCAGGTGATAACAGGTTTTAAGTTAGGGCTCAAAAGAGCCCGTCAGTCCCAATACCTTCTTGAGTAGGCTCTGTATCTTCCCATATCTTTTATCTATTTCCCATCCCTCTCCATCCTCAACACTTAAGCTCAAACATTAAGCTTGGCGAGGAACAAGACACTCTTACGGCCTCTCTAGAAAGCAATTAAATGGTCCAATGAAGCTGTACATGCTGACTGGTCCCTCCTTGCTAGTCAAAAACATTAACCTTATTTTTTTAAAAACTTTCCTTAAGTAGCTAAATATCAAGATAACTAAATGAATGTAATGATCAAGATTAACACTCACAAAATGGGGGCAAAGCATTATCCATGGCATAACTCCATAAATTGCGTTCTTCTTCTAAGCATAATTCAATAAAATATGGGCTCAATAGGCTTTTCAAAAACAAAACACGTATGTCAGAGAACAGACTGGTGGTTGCCAAAGGGGAGGAGGAAGTGAAATGTGTGACGGGGATCCAGAAGCACAAACTTTCAGTTATAAAATAAATAAGTCATGGGGATGTAAAGTAAAACATGGAGAGTACAGTCAATAACATTGTATTAACTCTGTATGGTGACAGATGGTAACTAGACTTACAGTGGTGATCATTTAGCAATGCATACAAATGTTAAATTAAATCACTATGTTGTACATCTGAAAGTAATAAAATGTTGTATGTTAGTTATACCTCAATAAAAAATATATATAAAAAAATATATATATATATGTGCTCACTGACAGAGCTAAAATGAAGTATTCAACACAGTAGGCAAGAATGAGTAAGTAAAACTTGACAACATAAAATTTCAATGTCTCTCTATAAGTATATCCTCCAATCTAGTATTTACAAAAAAATAGTTTTACCTAAAATGTAATCATCTGAATTGAAAAAGGCATTTGAGGTCAGTTTTCTGGGAACCAAAGAAGTAAACTACTGAAGATCTTCTAAAAATAAATACACTAAAATGGGGTCAACAAACTTTTTCCATAAAGGTCCAGAAAGGAAGTATTTCGGGTTTTGTAAGCCGTATAGTCTTCATCACAACTATTCAACTCTGCCATTGTAGTATCACAGCATTGTAACAGCTATAGACAATATGTAAATGAGTAAGTGTGGTTGTGTTCTGAAAACTTTATTTACAAAACAAGGTGGCCAACTCCTACACAAAAATATAGATCCTCTGTCATAACAATGTTTATATGCAAGGATGACATGAGAAATGTCACTCTAAATGGCTATTCTCTGACAATAATTTCTTTTTAGTTAAGAGGGTACAGTATCACCTGCATTTAAAAAATAAAAACCTATGTTCAGGCTTCCCTGGTGGCACAGTGGTTAAGAATCTGCCTGCCAACACAGGGGACACGGGTTCAAGCCTTCATCTGGGAAGATGGCACATGCTGCAGAGCAACTAAGCCCATGTGCCACAACTAATGAGCCTGTGCTCTAGAGCCCTCGAGCCACAACTACTGAGCCGCGTGCCACAACTACTGAAGCCCGCGCGCCTAGAGCCCGTGCTCCGCAACAAGAAAAGCCACCGCAATGACAAGCCCGCGCACTGCAACGAACAGTAGCCCCCGGTTGCTACAACTAGAGAAATCCCGCACGCAGCAACGAAGACCCAACACAGCCAAAAACAAATAAATTTTTTAAAATGCTTAAAAAAAAAAAAAAGAACCTATGTTCACTAAATAATGTGTTTTGAAAGGAAAACTAACCTCTATATAACCTCTATGACCAGAGAGTAAAAAGCCTGGGAGTGGGGAGGAGAGGGAGGGAGCCGGAGGAGTGTAGGGGAAGCAAGGTGAATGAATATTAACCTATAATTTGTATTCTCAGAACTACTTGCCAAAGCTAATAGTTAACAGAGTATGTAAGACACATTTGTGCCCTCAAGAAGCTCATAACATAGTTAAAAGAGCAAACTTATTTTTTCCCTCTGCATTTCAAAACCCTCAACATTAAGGGCACATGCGATTATAAGAACATTTTTTAAAAGATGCTCACAACCTAGGCTTTAAAATAAAGACATATATATATATATATATATATATATATTTTTTTTTTTTTTTTTTTTTGCGGTACGCGGGCCTCTCACTGTTGTGGCCTCTCGCGTTGCGGAGCACAGGCTCCGGACGCGCCGGCTCAGCGGCCATGGCTCACGGGCCCAGCCGCTCTGCGGCATGTAGGATCTTCCCGGACCGGGGCACGAACCCGTGTCCCCTGCATCGGCAGGCGGACTCTCAACCACTGTGCCACCAGGGAAGCCCCCAAAGACATATTTTTAATGGAGACTTACATTTTTATAAACAGAAAGAGAAAAGACTTCATGAAATCATATTACATCCAGAATTCTATATTTCTTTCTTTTTATTTTTCTATATCAATTCAGCATTCCTATCAGTAACTACAGCTCACTGCAGGGGCACAGCCTCCTGAAAGGATTTGTCAAGACCTTGTTTGGAATGGTGGCGCTGAACTGGAAAAATCCCTAGGTGGTTCTGATCCCTCTACTTGCTTCCTCCCCCCGACTCCAATCCCCATGCCAAGAAACCCTACTATGTATCATAATCTTCTCTCAAAATACACAAAGGCAGATTTCTCCATTGCGAAAGCAGAATCCTGAATCATAAAATATACTGAAAGTAATCAATTTTTGTGCCTTCCTTCAAGGTAGGCTCTATCATCAAAAGGTTAAGTTTGTGTAACGAGAAAAAAATTCCCAAGTCTGCAAGAATTAAGAAGAAAACCTTTATCCCCAGGTCTGTCATTAATCAGAAAAGTAAAGTCATTTCAACTAAGAATAAATTCCTAGCAAAAATATTAAGTATTTAAAGTGGGAAAATACATAATGTATAAATTTTTTATTATAATTTTAGGCCTACTCCCAAACATTCTTTTTTTAATCTGACTGAATTTACAACTAGTTCCTTTTTAAAATTATATACCTATCCAGAAGATTGCTCTAAATAATTTTTCAGGAGAAAATATCATTAATTCTACCACTTAAAAGCAGAAAAATAAATCACAGTACATCACTAGAGCGAAGGAAATCAAAGACTAAAATAGAAGACCCTAAAGAAAAAAAATATATATATATATGCACACTGTAATTGGCAAGCACTACAGACAAGAGGAATTTTAACTTCAACATCAAAAATGAGAGTCCTCAAGGTGAATGCTTAGGTGGGATTTTTTTTTTTTTGCTTTGTTTTCTTTTTTTACCATGAACATGTAATTTATAATTTTTAAGTTTTATAACTGAAAGACAATTTTGACATATAGGAAAAAAAGTACTCTTCACCAGGAACTACATTTAAGATTTTCTCATTAGAAGAAATATGAGGGACTCCACTAGCTTAAGCCACCAGATATGGTATACAAATGAATGCATGCAGTTATGTCCCAATAAAACTTTACAAAAGACAAGCAGTGGTGCAGCCCTCAGACAGTAGTTTGCCAAACTCCTGCTTAAAACAGCCCTGTTTTTAAACCAATATTAGATTATTTAAGATTACAGATACATAAGAGATAAACTATCTACATGCAATTATTCCACTCCATCAAGTCTTTTCTACCTTCAGTGAAAAATGCCACAAGCAGCAGTGGTCAAAACTGCTGACAGGAAAGGAAAGAAAGGCCACTGTGTTAACCAAACCTGTCCCTGAAACTATCACTTAATTTAGATCAATCATTCAACTCAGGATACATGGTCTCCTAGCCTCAAAGACTAGTAAGAAGACAACACATGCATACAAACAACTGCTACTAATTAGGCTGGCTTACTACCTCAGCATGATAGAAATAACCACGAACATCTGCAAAATGTTTCATGGTTTAACATGTTTCCATATGTTTCTTAAGAGAGTCTCATAACAACCCTGTGAAGTACAGAAAGCACTTGGTATCATTCTCATTTTACACAAAGCTCAAAAGCATTAGAGCTAGGATTTGAACCTCCGATACTACCGCATTACACCTCTTCAGTGCAGCTTTCTGCTAGGAGCTGACAACAGAGGTGGAGGCATTTAGACTGAGCCTCAAAGAATGAGCAGGATTTTGATAGGTGAAGAGCCCATAGCATTCCAAGGAAACAACATACACAGAAGTCTAGAAGCAGGGAAATACTATGTGTGTGAAGGGAATGCTGGGTTGGTTCAAGAAAGGCAGGCAAGGGAAATACAGCTAGAAAGATGGGTTGAAAGCATAGGGAGAGCTTTAAGTACCTGACAGTGACTGTACATGACCCTATAGGCAATGAGAAATCAGATGGTTTGGAGATGGAAGAAAACATAATGAAGCTCTTACCATGTGTTTAAACAAAAGAACTGCCTCATATTCAAGGATGTTAAGTTATGAGGTAGTGTTATAGGGAGATTAGACTTTCATAAGTGCTCTGCAGGACTGGATAGATGGGTCTAAAAGAAAGGAAAGTAGTAGCAGGCTATCTCTGTAGTTTCAATGTCTGAATTGATGGTTCCTACAGGTACCCTATAGTATCCCACCCCCAAAAGTTAAACCAGTGTCTGAAATTACCTTAAATTTTCCTACATTTTATCCAAAACTTACCGAATCTTCTGGAGGTTTCTGGATTTTTCCCCAATCCACAGAAGGTCCCTTTTCTTGCAAAAATCTATGAAATAGCTTCCGAAATCCATCAAGGTCTTTTTTAGTGTGCTATGAGAATAGAAGTCGTTGTTATAACTAGCAGAATGCTTAATATTTAATAAAAACAGACATATATTGTACATTTAAAATACCTTTCAGTGAAATTCTTATACGTTTAAAACATGGAGTACAGCAGAGACTTTTTTACACCCCAATTTAAAACTAAAGAGGAAAAAAAGCTAATAGGAACCACACTTAAAGGAATACAAGTACACTCGCCATCTCCCACCTGTATCATGTAATCTGAACACCATTTGGCCTGTGGGAATTCCAACTGGTTCTCTACATTTACTCACCAATGTATTTCTCTACTTCTTTTAAGTGACAATTAATCTTCACCAAAAGAACAAGAAGGAACAAAAATCAGCTAACCTCAAAACATTAAGTATAAATTGAAATTTGAAAATGAAAAGGATAATCTATTGATTTATAAGTAGAAAAGTAAACACCTGCCTATTCTGGGAAACCTCTATCATAGCTGTCAGAGTAGCATAGTTCTGTTAGAACTGGCTCTTTGGAAAAGGCATGCAGGATATAAGGTTGATCAATTAACTTCTCACAATTTTAACACTGGTATCCATTTTTCCATCCAATGATACCAAAACACAGATCACATAAATTGTAATTTTGTTCTGATTCTTTCAAACTTTAGAAACTTACCAGAATTTAAAAAATAAAAAAGACAATGGTTTTATAATGGGCAAATATTGAAAATCCTTAATTATTGAGCAATCCTAATTTTTTAAATATATCACTACATCTTGTGCTTATTTCAGGCTAGATGATCAGTAGCAGCAATAGCAACTCAGTATGTAGATGGATGAAAGCAAAAACAGTGTAGGGTCCTTACTTCAAACTCATGTGATGGTGCTGTGGTGAGTATCTTTTCTAGTTCCTTCTTCACAGATAATTCTAGTTCTTGTCGAATGACTTCTTGGAACTGAGAAGCGCCATCTTGAGACATTGCTTTGCTGAGATCTTAAAACAAAAATATAAAAACCACAGACTGAGAACTCAGACAGCCATTCAAACAGCTGGTAAACCACAACCAATTTATTTCTGGTGTGCCAGCAAATGAAAAGGGCTCAATCTTCTGGTCCCATCAATCTCCAGGAGGATTTTAGCATTGTCAACTAGTTATGACTCAATAATCATATGCACTCAAATTTGACTGTTTGGTACATCTATATGCTTTACAGGTGTATCTAAAATACTAAACACTTTGGGGGAGATGAAGCAGGTGGAAGTAAAATGATTAATCTTCATTTGAGCATATAGTTCCATCTCCGCTGATGTTTTTCCGTCCTAGCTGTCAAAGCTGGAAAAAAATGAGAACGCCTGGAATAACATTAATAAGGGCATATTTTATAGAACCTGTCCTTATGGAACTGCTGCCTCATAAGAGAACTGAAGGGCTTGGCAACTGAAGCCAAATTGACTCCTTCCTCCTCCAGGACAGATGAAAATTTTAAGGAATCCTTTCCATTTTAGAAGGGGAGCCACTCTAGTTCATATTCCTCCCTAAAGAAGAACCTCTTGAGAGATACTGGCTATTCCAAAGTGCCTCTACTTTCCTGGCATCAAAATTTTCATTTTAAAAGGAGAAGGGCACAGGGCTGCCTCCCTGTTTCTGGTTCCTAATTTCAGCCAAACTTTTCAATGCTCATGTGTGTTGGACAAGACTATCAGGACTTCTGGCATAGCTGGGCACCTCTATGACAGATGGATCTCACTAAAGGTGACAGAAATGCCCCTTAGATGAAAACAAACAAAGAAAAACGCAGAAAAAGAAAACATCCCAGGCCCAAGTACCTTAGGAGAAAAATGCCAACAAGGTTGTTTTACATACTTCATTATCTAGACAGAAATTACCCTGTCTACTTCTTGTAAAATAAGGAACAATCGGATTATTGTTCACCCCCTCTTTATCCTCAATACCTAACTCAATCTTATTTTATAAATGTATTTTTGAAGCTTATGTTCAAACATTTCTTTTGATAGCTAGTTAGTTCTACAAATGTTGGTTAATTTAGCAAAACCATATTTCAATATACCTAAAAACACTCCCACATACCATAAATTCCTTCATTTGTTATCTGGGCAGAAGGAAGCATATAGACAGAATTAAAGGCAACATAATCAATATTTTAAAGATAGTTTTAAGAGCAGAAATTAGTAAATTACTATTAAAAATTAGTAAATATGTAAGTCCTGACATAATTTAATGTAGACAGCCTTTCCCAAACACCGAAAAATGTTAACAAATGAGTTATTTATCATAGCTCTTCAAAATAAAAAGTATATACACAATTTCCAACACATTAAAATTAAAAAAAATACAAGGGAGTTTGGTGAAAGCACACAACCTAATCCTAAAATAGTGTTTTCTAAATGTGCTTTTCTTAAAGGCTTAAGTTTATGGACTCCAGTAAAACTACCAAAATGACCCACACTGTAGTTCATAAATAACTTCTTTGTGAGCTAAGAAACATCATAAGAAACACACACCTGTATGTTCCATAAACAACATAAAGATATGTTTCAACTCGTAAGTAGCAATTTGATTATAATATGTAAAAAATGATGATAATGGATGAACACGTTAGCATAACTTTTTTTTGCACATAAAGGGTTTACTTTAAATTTTTTAAGGATAGGATAGAGTTACATAATTATAAAATTACAGAATTAACAGACTTATATTGTTTATACTTATAAATGCAGAGAACAGTTAACTGTCTACACATTGTATGAAATAAAATTAAAAATGAATTCAAGCTTGAAAGTTGAGGTCATTTACCTAATTTTAAAATGCAAATACGAAGACCTCTGAACTATATACATTCACTTAAACTGCACTAATGATGGAAAACACAAAAAGCACAGCATTCCCAAGGAACCACAGACATTTCGACCATAATTATTTTCTGTTATAATAATTGTTCCTATTTTGTCTTCCGAGAACTTTTTTTTTTTTTTTTTAAGACAATCACCTCAAGAATGTTTTTAGACAGTACAATTTGTGACAATCAAAACACAGTCTTCTAGGGCTTCCCTGCTGGTGCAGTGGTTGAGAGTCCGCCTGCCGATGCAGAGGACACGGGTCCATGCCCCAGTCCGGGAGGATCCCAGATGCCGCGGAGCAGCTAGGCCCGTGAGCCACAACTACTGAGCCTGTGCTCTAGAGCCCGCGAGCCACAACTATTGAGCCCTCGCGGCTAGAGCCCGTGCAGTGCAACAAGAGAAGCCACCGCAATGAGAAGCCCGCGCACCTCAACAAAGAGTAGCCCCCTCTCGCAGCAACTAGAGAAAGCCCGCGCGCAGCAACAAAGACCCAACGCAGCCAAAAAAAAAAAAAAAAAAAAAAACTCGAGTTGTGACAAATATCCCTAACTTTGATTGGTTTGATATAGCACCAAATGCAGATGAAGAACAATTTGTATTCCTTCTACCCCTCTACAAATCTTAACAGCTTTTACAACAAAGAACATTATAAGCCTATTACCTCTTCCACCTCATTCCACTGCTGTTTCCTTCCCCTTCCCCTGGGCAAAGTGCTACTATGAAGTTCTGATTTTAAGTGATTAAAGAATAAGGGTTTTTAAGGAATAAAGAATTTTCAATCTTAAGCAGCTGGCACAGACTAGGAAGCATGGAGCTAGAAACCATTTCCCTTTGCAGTGACCTCTTTTATCCATCCTGAATTTTTTAAGAAAGGTCTGGAATTTCTGGTAGGAAAAGAAGTATAGAACTCAGAAGCTTTCTTGGACTTAACATTCTCAGGTTACACTTCTGGCAATGGCAGCTGTGTTTCTAATGGAAGGTCAATTAAAGAATCCACTGAATAATGCAAGCTTTCTAACCTCCTAAGATGTTTTGTACCACCTCACTTCCTAGCAATAGAGAATTGATCCCCCTCCACTTTAGACAGAGCGTTTTAGGAATCAAACATTTCATTACCTCAATCATAAATCAAAACATTTTTAGACACGAGATGGAGCATTTAATCTACCCTCAACATTTTACAGATGAGGAAACTGAGGGTGAAAAGTTAAATGACCTACCCAAAGTCACAGGGCAGGCTAATGCTGGAAGCAAAGCCAATTTATTCTGAGCCCAATTCCACCACAGTGAGGTAGAAATATCCTGCTCATTTTTTCCCTCCTAGTCTGGCTCTTTTTAATCTTTGGCACAAAATCCCCAAATAACACTCTCCTCTGAAAGCATGTCTATCAGAATGTCTTCTTATGCCCAGTTGGAACAGATGGGAAACTCCCTACCACATGAACCTGGGTTTACTAGAATTGTCTTAGTTGACTTAATGACAATTTAGTAAATTGGGGATAGAACAAGCAATAGGCCTTTCGAAACTTTTCCCGTACCTCAATTTCCTAATTCTTTCCTGTTTACGAGAACTAAGATTTCAACACCATCGACTTTCCCCTATCCAACTGGAGCCAACAAAAGAGGGAGGGGAAGAGAAGAGGAGGAGGAAAGGAATAGAATTGAGAAGTAGGAAACTAGCAAGTGATTGTTTTCATTTCTTAATTCAGGTACTTCATTTTATCCATTTCAGCAACTAAGAAGTGTACATAATACCCTTCCCTGACATCCTGATATTGGCAAACAAAACAACTTCACATTCCAAAGCAGAAAGCTAGCTTCACAAGGAGCAGGCCAGAGATAACACCTAGAGCAACGAAGAAGGTGAGGAGCCCTCCCTCCCAGGCCACCTCCCACCACTCGTTAGATCTGATTAGTCCCAACCTTCCTTGGAAACCCACAATGAAAGGTACCCAAAGTCATAGAATTGGCAAGCTCACTTAATCTTAAACCAGGAAATGACCTGTGAGCCAAATAAGTACGAAACTCTAAGAACGTAATGGCAACTGAAAATAACCATGAATAAAGCCGAGGACATATGCTGAGTAGACTTATGACTTATTAAACCTAAACAGCCTCTCCCGGGCTCTTACTGCAGTCCTTTAAACCAGTTGTTTGCAAATATTCCTCTAGAAAAGCTCTTATTCTTTGGATTCAGCTACCCAGTATTATCTTACATCTTCTCCTACCTCTCTAACCATGCCTCAGTTTGCATAACTGGCTCCTTCTTTCTTCTCCTACTTCCTGGGTTTCCTAAGATTCTGTCCTCAGACCATTTCCCCCCTCAATTATTTCCTTATCGATCTCCTTACTGATAACTCCCAAATACATCCTGATCTTTTTTTCCTGAGCTCCAGGCTCATTCCCTACTGCCTTCTAGACCTTTTGCACCTGGATAACCAGCTGGGTACCTCAAGCTCAACATGTCCAAAACAAAACTCATCATCTAAACTAAATTCATCTCCCTGCCTCCACCCCTCCCGCCCCGGCACCCCATGGCATTAACATTCTCCTAGTCACTCCGAGGTGACCTAGAAATCTCAGTCACAGTTGGCTCTTCCCTCCTTTCCCCTCACATTACATCCAATCCAATACCAAACTTCCTAACTGAACTGCCACCATTCCATTCATTGCTTTCCATTCCCACTACTGCTACTTTAATTTCACTCTCCTGGTCATGATGACAACAGCTTTCTAACTAGTCTACCCATCTGTCACTCTAATCTGGTGGTACCAGGCAGAATGGATTTGTTCCCTTAAACTGCAACTCTAATCATGTCACTTCTCCATTTGATGGGATTTTCATTTGATGGGAAAGAAATACAAATTCCTTAGCCAGACATACCTTAAAAGCCAAGCTGAAGTACTTTTCTGAGTAGCCAGAGAAAGTGCTCAAGCAGAATGCCTAAAGGCTCCAAGTTCCTGTCTCAATAGTACTTCTAAAACTTTAATATGCATGCAGATCACCTGGAGGGCTTGTTAAAACACACGATTCCTGGGCAAGCTCCCAGAGATCCTGCCTCTGGGTCTGCAGTGAGGAGAATATGCATTTCAAATAACTGAATGCAGCCAGTATTGCCTTGAGTAGCTCTGATATAGACTCTACTCCATTTATTTGAACATGTTTGTATCAGCCATGCATATCAATCATCTTCCTACCCCATTGCTATTCTGGTCACCTATTCTCTGCTCCAAGGCCTTCAGAAATGGCACCAGGCCCAGACTGGTCTAAAGCCTTCCCAGGGACTGGTTTAAATGTGAAACATAAAATGATTCTGGCCAGTGAGCAACAAAGATATAGTTTGCAAAGACCTTTGGATAAAGGCGTTCCTCACTGAAAAAAGAGACACCTGAGAAAAAATAGTACCTTTTCCATCCCTGGCCACAATGAGTACGTGTCCACCCCTCACCTTCAGTTTCTTCTGCCATTTAGTGACTTTGAAGAAAGCTGACCCAATAACGAGACAAATATACTTAAGAGAAGGAAGAAAAGACTGATGCAGTCTTTGCACGGAATCAACCAACCCTGGAACATCCTACTTCAAGATTCATGTGATGTAAGTAAGTCCCTCATTTTTTAAGCCAACTGAGTTGTTATTTTTCTGCTCTATGAAATTAAAACCATCCTATTATAAGACTGTTCCAAAACACAGGAGAGAAAAATAGAAATTAAAGGCCCAGTTGTAAATTCCAAAGTCATGAGAATCATCCCAACACCCGGGAAACTCCCTGATCCCTCAGCCCCCAAAAGCTCAAACTCTGTGAGTTGAATAGCATCTACTATTGTGGAGGTGGCATTCCTTGTGTTCTAGGTGGTGGCTTCTGAACGTTCAAAGAGGCCTTCCTTTCTACCACAACTCGGCTATGTGGAGGTTTTAATCTGCGCTGTATCAGACACATATCAAATACCCCCAAAACTTTAATTCTTTGCTGAGATGTCTGTCTGTATCACCTTACGGGCACAAGCCATATAGTGTTATTCAACTTTTTTTCCTATACCTACCTCAACACCTGGCACAGTACAGGCACCTGATTTGGAGATCAAGACTTAACTTCTCATGTTAGTGGTTTGAACAGCCAGGAATATATTATTTGTGTGTCCAATTTAAATGTAATCTCTTCCTAGAAATCTTTCTAAACTAAGCACAGTTGCCCATTACATGCTCATATGGTAGATCCTTGAACCTCCCCTTTGACATCATACTTTCTAAAATTTATTCAATGTATATCTTACCCAACAATATCCAAGAATATATTGTGTCTATTTTGTTCACCACTGTATACCCAATGTATTCATAAAACAGAGCTTGAAACATAGTACTCAAGTAATGTTTATTAATTAATGAGTTAAGCCTATTAATTAATGAGTTAAGCCTATTAATTAATGAGTAAGAGCCTATTATGATACTGCAATGTGCTGGGTATAAAGAAGGTAGAGTCCTGTCCAGTGGAGGTTGTACCCGGTAAGGCCAAAGAGAAAGTGTTCAAGAGCTATGATTTCCAGTCATGGAGAAATGGGGCTAAGAAAAGTATGGTCCGTGTCTTGAGTACCTGAAGTACCTAAGGCTTCTCAAGCAGAGGCTGATTTAACAGTCAAGTATCATGGATGTGGTCAAAGAAATTCCAAACTTGTAGGCAGTTTAGACAAAATGACCTCTAAATTTCCTTTCAATTTTTATTACTATGTATAAATGTCACCATAATGTTTTCACTAACTTTAGAAATTAAACAAAATTGGGCAATTTATATATTCAAATTTAGCTTCATTTAGGAAAAACACAGAAAAATAAATTTCGTGTCATTCAATCATAAAGAAAAATCAATTAGTTGGTCTTATACAATTTTATATGATCTTTCAGTATTAAAGTCAATATTATTTTAGCTTATAAACTATAGTATGACTGTTTACATTTACATAGATTTTTAAATGACTCAGCCATGTACATCCTAACACTTGCATGGGTCACAGCCATATGAATGCTTAATAAATGATTTTTGATTAACAAAAATTAAAAGGTACCAGGCTTTTGAGAACTGTTCCAGCACTGAACATGCAGAGCTACTTAATAATCAAGATTTTTGCTAATCATGCATTGCTTGCTTAAAAAATATTTTTAACTGTTAGAATTTATACATAAACCAGACTTCTCATTAATAATTAACCTTGCTCTCATACAACAGACTAGCTCTTAAAACAAAAACAACAAAAACCAAAAAAACAGAAAATATCACTTCTGGAAAACAGAACATTCAGGAGAGATGTGCCAACTAGTTAAATAATATCACTCTGCAACAAGTTTAATGGATGGTAAGGGGCCTATCACACCCATTTCCCATTTGTTGAGAGGAGAGAAAAGGGTTACAACATAAAATCACCATCAAGGACCAAAAAATGATTTGACAGGCCTGCCATGTAATTTGATACATGTGCATTTAGATAAAATTTTTAACCTTGTAAAGGCTTTAAGGTCAGTGAGTCTAATTCCCTTATCTTGGAGATGAAACAGAGCCTAGAGATGCTGACTTGCCTAAGGTCACAGTGGCAGCCAAGCAAGAATCCCAACCCTGCTGCGTGGCGCCCTGCCTCTTCTTCCTGGAGGAAGTTCTCCCTTTCTCTGTTACAGTGGTGCATTACGTAGTTTACCACCTCCAGGCTGTATGCCACCAAATCTGAATGAAAACTGCAAAAACTCAAATATGTCTATCAAGTGAAGTTACTGCGTGAAGTGAAAACTACATATCAGAATAAGCATTCTCTTGTGCGCTTCAACTTTTCCTTCTATATTGTTTATTTTCTGGGCAATGAAAAATTGAAGAAAGCTTTTATGTACTCTATAAATATTTTATTACCAGGCCTAAGCATTTTACCATCGGCGTAAATGAACCCACAACAGTGCAGAACTGTGTTATTTGGTTTTCCTACACTCTTTGGAAGCTTTAAAATTCTAGTCAGGGTTATAACATAAATGAAAAATCACACCAGTCTTTGCCAGGGAAGCAACCAGAGAAAAACACAAACTTCAATTACCTTTGCAGCCAAAGAGCAAGTGGAACTATTGTTAAAAGGAGTGTCCCCTAGAATAGTCTAACAATTAAAAAGTAGACTAAGCATAACATGACTATTTCATGTACATGAATATAACGAATAGTGGGGTTTTTTTTTAAAGATACAAGTAAAGATCACAGAGAAACAGGGAACTTTCTTGATTTACATAAAAAAACTAACAAATATCTAGCAATGGTTTGGAAAACAAAACATTTTGTTGTTTATATAAGTTAACTAAGACAACATAGCCAATTTCTCCATGGCTCTCAAAAACAATTCTTAATTGTCAAAATGGTTTGGGGGCACAACGGATTTCATTTGGCAATGATGGAGAAAAGTAAACAATGGGACTGTTGGCAGAGGTAGAATTTGAATCCTAGACAATTACTTTGCAACGAACTGAAGGAGATGCTTGCTTACCAGTTAAGAGAACTGGAAAACAGCTTTCAAATGGAGTACTATCCCCTTTCTCACACATAAACCCAACCAAAACACACATAAAGTTTAATTTTCTTTCAATAACTTAGCAAGCCAACTTGCAAAGAATTTAGTAAGTTATTAATAGGAAGATGCATGCCTGGTAGTACAATTTTAGAGACCTAAGACATATGGTTTCAATTAATAGTCACTGTGCCTGGGACAATCCATCAAATTATCCAAGACCAAAATGTCCACAATTCAAACACTATTACACCAAGTTCAAAACATGACAGTTTAGAAAAGAAACTGTAGGCTGTGTAAAAAGGACACCAGTCTAGAAAACCAAGCTTCTAAAGAGATCCCAAGCAATCAAAAGGGTGGTAAGTGAATCATATTTCCACATTCACTAAATCCCAAACCTTCAGAGGATCTCCCCCACAATTTTATTCTAATATTGCTGGGATTTTCTCCACCGGCATAAATTCTGGGTATCAGGATGAATCATATTACATAAAGTTAATAGAGTCAACTCTTAATTATTTATTTTTACAGATAATCCAGAGTTAGTTTAACTTTTAAATATTTGTTTATATTAACTTTTCAGTAATGGATATATCTGACTTTTTGGGAACTCCTAATACCTGCACTTCCACAAAAAGTACCAAATTCAACATGGTGGAAACTGGAAAATTACAATATATTATTCTTTGACCCAGAATATTTTCATTATTAGGCCAACTAATTTTCCTCACACAAATTAAGTATCCCATTCTTTTGATTAAAGTCACTACAATTCATAAAGTTACTACAATTTTCTATGAAGAAAAATAAATACACAGAGAATGTGAAGTGAATGTTAACTGATATTACAACACCTACTGTCCAAAATTAACATCAATTTCCTTTTTTCAATTTATCTTCAGAATATTAAAACGGCACTTCCAAGAAGTGTACCAATTAATATTTCTTATTTCTCTAATGTCTAATTTCTTTTTTCCCTGAGTGGGCTTTCACAAATGAAAATCATCCATTTTACTAGAAGACCCAGTTATGAAGAACAAAGACAATTTAACCAAAGAGATTACAAGATCCATGTTGGAAAACAAAGTTTTCATCAGCTCAACTCTTTGAATTTCTTTTAATTTTCCATTTATAACTGTGACTCTGAATTTAACTAAATCCCTGTCTCTCTAGCAACATAGTGAATCCTAAGCTACATCTTTAAAAAATGAGAAGTGTGCCTTAGTCATTGCTTTGCCACCTCTAGTCCTGCCTCAAATCCATGCCACAACCTTCCTGGGCTGAAAACATCCTAGTCATCTAAATAATCAGCAACAGGCTAAATTTAGTCTTAGGATTTGAGAACAACCAGGCCTAGGCCTGACCTCTACAACCAGGCCCCAGAATGCTTCTCACCCCTGTATTCATATGAGACCCCTCCCGTTACAATTAGTTCAGCTAATCTTCCCTGGCTACGTTCCACTGACCAAACAAGAATCACCAAAAAAAAAAAGTCACTAAAAGAGAATTCCAACAAATGGAAAATCTGAAATACTTTTTAAGTGACACAGAGGTACTCAAACGGCTTCCCTTGTAATATAAGAAAGTACCTCAATTTAAGAATATTAAGGGACATTTTTATATAATTTAAGTAGACAAACAGTGTTTTAAAAAGTTCCTCCAGAGACATTCCTGGCGGTCCAGTGGTTAAGGCTCCATGCTTCCAATGCATGGGGGCGTGGGTTCAATCACTGGTGGGGAACTAAGATCCTGCATACCATGTAGCCAAAAATAATTTTTTTAATAAATAAATAAATAATTTCTAAAAGTTCTTCTAAATTACAGTATAAGTACATAACACAGCCTTAGCTGTCTAGATGACAGCAGGCCCAGTGCCATTTATAAATTTCAAATCATGTAGGGAGATTGCTCCATAGCTCTCACAACTTTTGAAAAGCCAAATTCCAAATGGCACTGACTAACATACCTGGCAAAAGTCACAGCTGCTGATGACCCAGCAGGGTCACAGGAGGAGGTGTCACCTCCAACTGTGACAAGGGGCCCTTTCTCATTTAAGTAGTAGTCACATTTATTTAGAAAAATTGTGGGCCCTGCAACAACCCCTGGGATGGAGAAAACTAGCAAATGGAGATGTAATTTCACAGGCAGACAGAAGGTGACCTGAGGGCAGAATACACCAGCAAGGGAATTAAGCCAGAGATCCAGTAAAGAGTCCTCCTATGAGAAGTAATTCTAAGTAATTCTAACACAGACTTGGGAGATGCCCAAAGCCAGTTGAACCTTCTTTTGGCCAAGGAATACATACTGGGAATTCTCCTGCCTATTGACATTAACTATTTTTATTAATTAAACATTTCTACCTAATAACTTACAAAGTGCTTGAGAATGGACATGCCTAGCTTTCCTGTAAAGCAGGGGTCCCCAACCCTGTTAGGAACCGGGCGCACAGCAGGAGGTGAACGGCAGGCTAGGGAGCAAAGATTCATCTGCTGCTCCCCATTGCTCACATCACCCCCTGAACCATCCCCCCGCCCCCATCCGTGGAAAAACTGTTTTCCACAAAACCTGTCCCTGGTGCCAAAAAGGTTGGGGACCGCTGCTATAAAGCACATTGCCTAGATTTGAGGGAAGAGATTCAAGCCGAGAATAGCAACCCCAGGTTCCAGGACATTCAAACACGTGTACACAACACACAGGTATAATACACAGATCTGAATTTCAAGTGCCAACCATAAGGGATACAGGAGAAATCCCAATACAGTACATTGCGTATTGTAAGAGCTCATAATTTTAGTTGTTGATTGGACTGAAACAAAAACTGTCACCAATTATGTATTCACATCACTGTTCAAGCTTTCCCCTCCAACCCCATACTTTAAAAATATATATATATCAACTCCCAAGTTGCTGGAGGCCTGAACACCAAACCTAGAATAGGAAAATAAAGAACTGTCATAGGTGCATTGTTTGTTTGTGACATGTGGTTATACTCATAGTGGCAATTCTATCCAAAAAGCTACCATCATTTTAAGAAAGGAAAGTAAAATTTACTGGCCATCTAAATGCATTCACGTAATTAATCTCATTTCAGCTTCTCAAAACCCTTTGGCATAAGTACTAATACCCAATGTTTATATAAATAGAAACGGAGGTTCAGAAAAGTTGTCTATGATCACCTGTTAGTAACAGGATTCAAGCCTAGGTCCATCCCTTTTATCTTTCTCAACATTTATGTTAGAGGTGTTAATAAACTACAACCAAAAATGTAGGCTAGGAGCTTCCCTGGTGGCACAGTGGTTGAGAGTCCGCCTGCCAATGCAGGGGACACGGGTTCGTGCCCTGGGTCCGGAAAGATCCCACATGCTGCGGAGTGGCTGGGCCCATGAGCCTGCGCATCCGGAGCCTGTGCTCCACGGCGGGAGAGGCCACAACAGTGAGAGGCCCGCGTACCGCAAAAAAAAAAAAAAGTAGGCTAAACTACTAAAAAGTACATGGAAAGTCTGCATTTCTCATTTGTCATCCATGACAGATTCTTTCAGAGCATCCACCACTTCAAGACACTGTATTTCCCTCAGGAATATAATATTATCTTTGCCCACAGGGAACTGATAGTCTAGCTGGAGAAAGAAGCCATTGTTCCTGATAACAGTCAGGACTGGCTAAACCCACCTGCCTTTCCTCAGCCCTCTCAGTTCCCCTTCCCGTCCGCACCCAGAGTTACCTTGACTTCGACCCGGAAAAGAGAACAGGGATTAATCAGCAGCCTGATAAGTTTTTTAACATAAGAGGCAATAAAAGGTACTGGAAAGGACAAGGGTTTAAGACACATTTATATATGAATTTCAGTGCTTACTAGCTGTGAACTTTGGATAAGATACTTAAATTTTCTCACCTGTAAGGTCATGATTAAAATCTACTACCTCTTAGGGCTCTTGTGAAGCTTAAATGAGACAACATATGAAAACAGTTTAGAGGCCTAATATTTGTTCAATCTTTTCCTTATGAAGTGGCACAAGCTAAGTGTCAATGAGTGGAAATATCAATAAATGCTACAGCAAAGATCAAACAATTTGATCTTTGCTACCAAAAAAAATTCAAAAACAAAAATCCCAACGCTTACACTTAAAAACTGATCTGTGGAGACAGCAGAATCATTACCCAATAAAGTTTATCAATGATCAATGCAGCAGAGTTAATTAAACATACAGAGAGTTTACACTTGAAGTACAAATTTAAACAATGATAAACAGGAGCAAAATCGTGTTAAAAAAATTTTGGAGGGGAGAGGTGTCATCTTTTTGTGCAAAATTGCCAATTTAAAAAGAAAACTACCACTTAGAGCAAACTGGATGGCAATTAAATGCAATGTTGGATTGAATAATGGAAAAGTAGTCTAGGTCTGTAGCTTAGTTAATAGTAAGGTACTTGTGATAATTTCTTAGTTTTGACATATGTGCAACTTTTCTAAAAATCTCAAGATAAAAAGCTGATTTTTTTAAAAAAGTGGATGACAAGGGAAAGGAATAACAACATACACAGGTATTGCCACTTTATTTAGAATCTCCTGAAAACAATTAGCCGTTAACAAACAGCAAAGGATATGACATTAGTCAACATGCACCATCTCTGTAGGCTGCACTAAAGCATAACAACGAGGAACACCTGGAGTTTAATATTATTTTTAACTTTTAAAGAGAAGTGACTTGTCCACTTTTCTCTAGCATATTATTGCAATACTGGCTTGCTGGTAATTAAATATTGTTGTTACAAAGTCCAGCAAACTTCTGACAGTTACCTCTACTTTCTATTCTTGACTAAGACATTTATTCAACCTAAACAGAAGCATCTCTTACCACATACAAGGCATAACATGAATTTAAAAGTCTAATGACAAGTGACATTTCTGAGCTTAGTGCTAAAGGCAGACATAAGTGTCCCATCTGTTTTCATAATAATGCAGGCAAATTCTCTTACTTTATTATACAAAACTCAAAGAAGAGTTAATAAAGTGATATAAAACCTACTAGGGCATTTTTATGCGCAGGGCCAAATGATGGCCATTACTGACACAATTTTTTTAAGTACATTACATTTATTGAGAGCCACATTAAGTGGTTGTGAACTTTATACTAGCTGTGTGTTCAGCAAGATGGCCGAAGCTTTCACACTCTGGGGTCTGCAAGAAAAGGGTTTACTTTTACCAGAAGGCAAATCCTATGCTACAAATTGATGACAGAGGTTTAAAGTAGCACCAATTTCAATGTGTACACGTTACACACACACATACACACAATGTTACTGCTTAACTCAGTTGACAGGCATTCCCTAAACATTTTTTAACACACATATAGAACTTAGAGAACAATTTTCTAATTTGAAAGAAACCTTAATAATATTTACAGATTTCAAAGAAGGGGAAAAAATAAACACAGCAATGCAGCAAAGTCATTTCTCCTGCTGAAATGACCTCCAGCTTCTACGAGCTATTCCCGGTTTCGCAATAAATGAATCTGAGACTCAGACCACGTACACACAAACGGAGAAGCTGAGAACGCTAAAGCTTCCCCAATAGTCCTGGCTAAACCCACCTGCCTTTCCTCAGCCCTCTCAGTTCCCCTTCCCGTCCGCACCCAGAGTTACCTTGACTTCGACCCGGAAAAGAGAACAGGGATTAATCAGCAGCCAAAGTCCTGTTTTATCATCATTTACAGCCCCTATCCCAGGGAGCCAGAGTGCTACTAACCTGATTTCAGGGAGGCAGAACTAAATGCAGCAGAGTACAGGGGTATAAATTACATGTATCTGAAACGCCAACCCAGCAGCTCAAGACAGCTCAAATGTCAATTTAACGAAAAGGGTTTCGCAAATTGTATCTCAAATGAACATTTCCACTTCCAAACCACCCACCAACCTCTCGACTGCCAGTACCCAAATTCGGTACAGCTAAAGCAACCCGGGAGAAAAAAGAAGCGTGTCTTACCTTGTACAAATCTCGACATTTTAGTGATTTATTAAAATACTCTGGCCTATATATATATGTGTGTGTATATATATTCAAATGCCTAGAGGAGTCACGCTATGGGCAGGTCTCTCTTCCACCCCTGCTTTAACAACCGACGAGTTCCTTCTCCTCTTCCTATGTTTTGCCACTTAAGGGAGTATTCAAAGCGGCTAAAACTGCCTCAAAAAAAAAAAAAGAAAGAAAAAAAAACACCCAGGAAAACCTTCCGCACTTCCAAAAGACAGAAACTTGGTGCGACCGAGTCGGCTCGGAACTCCAGGCTACACTAAACCCTTGACGCAAATGAGGGCCAGCTGGAGGCTCCCGGAAAAGGTAATATCACACGAACTTAAATGTCATCAATGAAAGAGGCGTATCTAGAGCGGCTACTTCACTGCCCTCCGGAGCTGCACGGCCGCAGGCACAGGCGGGCCGCACCCCCTATTCCTCCTCCCCTCTCTGCCGTCCGGCCTCTGGACAGTTCCCCGGGAAACTCTGGCCAACGGCGGTCCCCGCCCTGCAGGGATCGCGAAGCGGGGAAGGCAGGCAGAGGGGAGCGATTCAACCCTTTCTACCGGCCCATCAACGTCCCGGGACTAAGAGGCGCTCGGCGCGCGGGCGGGCGGGGGCCTCCAGACCAACGCCTCGCTGCTGGGAGCGGCGGCAAGCTTGCCGCGGCTTTTTTCCGGGAGGGGCCGAAGGCTACCCGCCCTCCCCCGCAGCGGACGCTGGGGGGCCACCCATGAGGGGAGAGGCGACTCCGAGGGACAGGAGCCCGGCAGGGAGGGCCCGGGAGGGCCCGCCCCGACCCTCACACATTCTAGTTCCTCCTGGTCGAACCCCAAATTGGGCCTCCGGGGCCAAAGCGGGGTCAGGCAGAGGGGCTCTACACGCCTCAGAGAGGGAAACACACTCGCCCAAGGGGTGGTGGGAAGCCCGCCCCGGCCCCTCCCCAAGCCGCCACAGAGACCCACCTTCCTCCTCTTCCTTTAGTAGCTGGGAAATTGGGGGCGTTTATGGCGCGCCTGGAAGAAGGCTCGCAGGTTGAGAGAATGTCACCTCTGAGGCAACCTTTTCTCTCCCCCTCTCCCCTCACACATGCACACCTTGAACCCCTCACCAGTGGTCGCAGCCCAGCTTCTGACCTCCTTCGTCCAGCGGGCTGAGGGATCCCGCAACCCAAAGCCCCCACTTTCTCCTAAACACCTCCCCTCCCCCTCCATTTGGAGCAGCCCCCCTCACGGCGGAAATGTCCCCACTGCGCAGACAGACAGGAGCAGCCGCCAGTCAGGAGCCGAGGCGGATTCAGGGCCTGGCCAATGAGGCGCGCAGGAGTGGCAGGGGGCGGGGCGTATGCGTCCAGAGGGAGCCTGGCGGAGGTGGGCTCTGAGCCGGAGCCGCGGCCCGAGCCCGAGCCCGAGCCCGAGCCCGAACTCGGATGCCGCGCCTTGGGGCTGCGCCTCCAGCGGCTGGGCCAGGGATATTTCACCAGTAGAACTCCCAGTCTTCCACAGATACTTCAGCAAGGGAGACAACCTGAAGCACGAGTGGTTATTTTTGTCGTGCTTAAAAATGTTTCCGCTTACCAGAGACTGAAGCTAGATACCTATCGGGCGAGTAGAGCCAGAGCACCCCGCGCAACTACCCCGAGAGAGCCCAGGCCCTATCTCGGTAGACACAAACTCTACCCACACATCTGGTCTCCAAAGGGTGAAGATGCGTTAAAGAGTAAGAGTAAGCAGTTGGATGTGTGGGACTTAACTAACAGGAGGAGGAATTTAGGGCATTGAAGAAAACGCCAAGCGAAGGCTCTCACACCAGAACCACCACCCCGGTTCCTATTCCTGTAGAGATTTCCGCAGTGTTAGGCGTTTACTTTTCTGATAAAAGGGAAAATGACTTAAGTTACCCCTCAAGAGGTGCTTTCCTTTTAATAGATTTTTGAAGCCCTCAAGGAAAGAGGATGTTAAAAGAACGTTTGCAGTGAGTCGGGAACTACAAGAGGGCCAGCGCAGCGCCCGCTAAATCACACCTGATGTTGCCAACCCCACCTACCTGTATGACCCAGTGCGCCTGTCACTGGGTGTATCTCAGACTTTACAATTCAGGACTAAGGCACCTGCGTCAGGACAAATGAATTGTCAGCGCTCTGTTTAGGTGCTGGAGGTAAACCATGTCATTCTAGAAGAGTTTGAGGCCTTGGACAACACTAATCAAGGTAAAGTGAGAATTTTTAAATGAATCATTCTGTAAACAAATTATTTTTTTAGTGCTGTGTATTCGTATGGAAATGTTGTTGAAGTAACACAGAAAAGGCCAGTGATTCATTTGTCATGCTGGAGAATGATAACCCTTGGTACTATATTTCTTATGTGAAATCCAAAAGGATCACACCCAAAAACCGCTCAGCGATAAAACTGATTTCCCCAAAGAAGTGTGTAAAATCCAAATGTCTACATTTTAATAGCAGCATTTGGAGACTGAAGATCTTGATCAGAATCTCTACATTCTTTGTGTACAGTAGAGAAATTGTTCCAGCACTGAATAAGCAGTATTTATCCATCCATCAGCGTTAACACCAAAATAAAATACTACCAAAAGATTTGAGCCCCATAGGGTTGCTTAGCCTACAAATGATAAAGCTGAAGAGCAGTGAAGAGTCTTTAATTATACAAGGTTTAAGAAGGATGATCAGTTATTTCCTACCTACACAAAAGATTAAGGGGGAGGAAGTAAGTTTTAATTGCAGCAAGAGTATTTGGTAAAACCTAAGAATGACATCTTGATTTATGAGCGATTATATATTGAGATAGAGTACCAAAGGATGTTGTACATTTGCTGCCTCAAGAAATCTCCAAAAAGTAACTACCTGTCTTCAGTGGTTAGGTCTATTATCAGTTCAGAGGCTGGCTCTTAGAGAAGTAGCACTCTAGAAGCTATATTCTCAAATATTATTTCAAATGGTGCCCTGTAAAGTGGAATTTCTTTACATAGTGATTTACATTTAAATTCTGAACCCCCAAACATTTTGTAAAAGAACCTCCCACTATCTCAGAGCCACTAGAAACAATCTCACTTGGCAGATCACGTGGGATTAAGGAGGAAAGATCATGGCCGTGGAGAAGTTTCAAGTGTGCTTAAAAGGCTGTTGTCTATTTCTGAAATATATTTACACATTTTAGTATCTGAAAAATCACTTTGTGTGTGTGTGTGTGTGTGTGATCCCTTTTTTTCATAATACACTACAGTGGAATTTTCCTTCAAGGTGCATGAAGTTGATATCTGTATCATTAGAAATTTGTAATGTGGATAGATAGATTTACAGATGAAACTTTTGCAGAAACCTGCGGGGGGACAGAATCTAAAGGAAGATGAAATGGGGGCCTGGGAAGGAATGTGTGTACAGTTATGAGTTGGAATGAGATGGATTGTAAACTAAAAAGAAGCCTGAAAGCCAGTTTTTCGCTGGTACTATATATTACCATCCAAGGATGATATAATTCTGCCTATAATTTTCTCATTCCTTCTTTATACTTCCCAATAGAAACATGAGAAAATTCAGTTTAAGTTAACCAGTTCCATGTCCTGGGATGTATAACAACCTTGCCATATCTTTTTCTTTAGATAGGAACATTCTATCAACACAAGGAAACGATGGCTACTGCCCTATTTCTAAGCATCCTTTTTGGTGCCTTTTTAGATTTAATGCTTGGCACAGTGTCTGGTACATAGCAAGCACTCAATAAGTGTATTCTGAATGACCAGTTTAGTGCCACTGAATCTTTTTAACTTGCAGTGTTGTATCCTGTTCGCTACTCTTTGAGAGCTGTAAATAAGATTAAATTTATAATTTATATTTAGAGGTAAATAATTTTTAAGTTTCAGTTTTTTCCACCTAGAATGTGAACTTGGGCCAAGTATAAGAGTAATAGCAGTAAATGCAACGCCGTGATGACTTTACAGTAAGCTTTGCTGACTACTCACCATGAGCATTATCCAATACAGGGTGGTTTAGAAATTACTAAAGTATGAAATAAGTGTACAGATCAGCAATGTGTGTGGTCTTTTAATATTTTCCTTGTCTATCGTACCCCCTTTTCCCCACACACAAGAAAATGAGGCAGTGCAGTTTTGGAGAACACGTCAGAGACATAAAAATTTCTATGTCATGCACAAAGTGTTTAGCCGAGAGACCAGGCAACAACTATACACTAAACTGTTGCCCATGCTCAATATTGGCTTCCAACTGTATCCATCTAAATCCTAGACCACCCACTGAAAGAAGAAAAAGGGGACTACTATTAGTCAGAAGTTGCCAGTTACTGACTAGACCTAACAATAGGACATTTTATTTGAATCAGAAGGTAACCAAACCGGGTTAACTGGAAAAAGATATCAAGTAATATCTGTGAGACAGACTAATAATGAATGAGTAGTCTAAAAAGTGAATGATGTTTCCAAATACTTGAGAAAGAGAAAGACTTCATTCTTTCTTGTTGCCAACACTCTGTTGTTAATGAATCAGGAAGTTTTCCGAAACAAGTGAATTTCAGTTATTTCAATTATATCCTTCCATTTATTCACAGTATGATTTTTTTAAATTACATTTGAAGGTTATTTAAGTTTATATCAAAACAGTAGCAATTATTTCAAATAAGGTGTTTTAAAAAACAGGGTTGTCTCACATTACAGATAATTGTCTAATGAGTTGATAAACCAATCTTCTGAGTAGTCTTAAAAGTCATTAGGCTCACAAAAATGCAGTTTAACCACATGTGTTATCTTGTTCATGCTTATCAATAATTTCCCTGTGGGTTCTCCTTTGAAAGTTGCATAGAAGGCAGGTCTTTACTATGTTGTGTCCTGTTACTCTTGTTCTGCACTTGCCCAGAGGAGAATGTTGGTCACAAATGGTGATGCCCATAAATTGTTGTATGTCAGTCACATGCCAAACTACATCTACAGACCCCCCCGCCCTGATTATAGAGGCAGAGTGAGTAGGCCTAGGAATAACCATAAAGAAACAGTCTGTATTCCCTCAGAGTTTCTAATAAACATAGATCATTAAGTAATCATAATTTGGAAAAACAAAAAAAACTCACTGTGAAATAATACATCTCTTGCGAAACTCATAAGATAGAATAAATATTATACTGCTTTTCTAAGGTGACATATGCATAGATGATGAAGTTACTTATTCTTAGTGACTTTGAAATCCTCATAGAGAAGAGCTGTTAAATAGAAAAGTATTCAGTTTAATCCTTTTTTTTCTTCCTCTTTCAACCATATTAAAGATTCCCTGTTGTGCATTCCATCAAACATCTTTTGATGGTTTTCCAAACATCTCTGCTTGGGTCTAGCTTATTAAATTTCCTGCCAGTGCCACCACTGGGAAGGAAGGAATAAAGAACTTCTGTTCCCTAACTTAGTCTCAGGAAATTTATTTTAAGCACTTCATACCCACCACCCTAACTAAATATTAAAGAGAAGATCCTCAAGATTATTCTTTGGATGAAGCCTAAATAACTGGGTAATTATAGGTCATTAAAATGGGTAATATGATTAGCAAATAAAAAATAACTGTTTTTTTCCTCCTTAGAATGAAAAGGAGGAGGAATGTCATATTAGAGAAAAGACCAAAGGAAAAAATGTGGTATATTGCTGTTAAGTTCTGATACCCTTTTTAATTGAACTTTAAAACAAAAATTTCAATAATGATACACATTGTTAAAAAAAAATCTAGCAAATACCAAAATGCCCAAAATGAATAATAGTTCTCTCCTGTTCTGCCCCTCTTTATTCCAGCCCTGTACCCCAGAGGCAACCATTTTTCTTCTGACAGTTACCTCAGTTATACCTGATTGTTATTTCTAAATGCTTATTTTGTTATTTCTTTGGTTTCTGGATTTTAGGCATTGTATGTTTTGACTTCCTGTTACAATAGATATGGACTTAGCTCACTTACACCACTGGCATTCTTTCCTCCATTATATTAGTTTCCTAAACTTTGTAGAGCTATATTTCCCAACCTTTTCCTCATCATGACACAGAGAAAAGAAGATAATATTTGTATGGCATCCTGGGGTAACGTGGAGGGAATTTGTAGACCTCTATATTGGACTTGGTGAAAAATTAGCTGCTTTTTAAATATATATAAAGTAATGAAAATAAAAATAAATGCAAAGTAATATGGGAAATATTAAACATTGAATTTGTATAAAACTCTGAGATGATGGGGTTTCCCTGGTGGCGCAGTGGTTGAGAGTCCACCTGCCGATGCAGGGGACACGGGTTCATGCCCCGGTCCGGGAAGATCCCACATGCCGCGGAAAGGCTGGGCCCATGAGCCATGGCCGCTGAGCCTGCGCGTCCGGAGCCTGTGCTCCGCAACGGGAGAGACCACAGCAGTGAGAGGCCTGCGTACCGCAAAAAAAAAAAAAAACTCTGAGATGAAATCTTTTCAAATTTTTGAGTCAGAAATTTGAACTTGCCTGCATGAACACATTTTTTTTTAATCAGGTTTTATGCTTGAAATAGCTATACATAGTTTCTGATCAAGACTGTCAACTGATAATCTCTTCAGATTCTTGATAGTCACTGTGGTAGGCTGGGTAATGCCCCCCAACAATATCCAGTTCTTAATCCCCAGGACCAGTGAGTGTTATCCTGTATGGTATAACAGGATAACTTCAAAAATATGACTAAATAAGGATTTTCAAGTAGAGAGATTATCCTAGTTTATGTGGGTAGCCCTAAATGTAATCACAGGTGTCCTTAATTAAATGTAGACAGATTTGAAAACAGAGAAGAAAAAAGCATGTGATGATGGAAATGGAGAAAAGGTGATGATTCAAATCCATGAGCCAAGGAATGAAGAGCCACCAGAAGCTGGAAATGGTTGTCCCTTAGAGCCTCCAAAGGCTGCGTGGCCCCACTAACATCTTGATTTCAGCCCAGAGAAATCCATTTGGACTTCCAGAACTGTAAGAGAATAAATATATGTTGTTATAGACCACCCAGTTTGTGGTAATTTGTTTCAGCAGCCATAGGAAACTAATAGAGTCACCATTCCTGAGGAACATTGCATAAATAGGTGATAAAAATTATTTTAAACTATTTCTTTTGCAACCATTCAAAAATGTATAATGGTTGATATTCTATTCAAAGAATCTAACAGCTCTTTTTATTGACAAACACAATGATGAAACATGACATGATAAGGCAAATGGATTTTGAATCCAGCTGAACTTTTTTCTACCAAGTATTTTAAAATAATGATGAAGCTTTAATTTGTAAAACACATGTGCATTGTTGGATCAATCAGACCAAAACTACTTTGGATGCCATTAAAGAGCACATCAGCTGCAAACAATCAGAAGTATCTGATGTCTGTGAAGTCAGAGTTTCAGAGCCATCAGAGCTGCACCATCCAGGAGCTCCATGCTGGCTGCAGTGTGCTGAGCACAGCCAAGGATGTATTCTACCATCTGGACATCTACTTCAGCAGCCAACTGCCGAGCATACTACTATGCTTGGATAAGAGGCCTGTGGAACTACTGGACATTATTCATCATCCATTCCACCTGTAGAGACTGTTCATCTTGGGCCATCCTCTGACAAAGCCTGCAAGAAGCTGGAGGCAACCAGCGGAGGGAGTCCCAACTGCCTGCCCCAGGCCTGGAAGGCTTAATATCATGCTTCACAGCTGTAAGCCATTCGAAGCATAGAATTAGAAAATTCTGGTCTATATTACCACCCCACCGCTGCTGGGCAGCACACCAAGAAAATGAGACTTTGGAGCAGAGAGCAGTGCTGGGAGGAAGAGAGAGGCTATTCTCAATTATCAATGACTTATGAAAAGAATTTTACAGAGAAAACGTTAGAGGTTGACAAACCTACTGAAGTTCTGGCTTTGCATGGATCTGTTCAGTAACAAATTAAAAACTAAGATTATTCAAATAATAGAAATAAATTTATTGACGACTACTGTCTGAATTTTGAGCATCACAGACAGATTCAGAGACTTTAAGTTGTTTGTTATGTAAGCCTTTCTAACACAGACCAGCATGGGATGGAGACCGGATAAAGGCACAAATGGAGTAACAGGATAAGCAAAGAAAGAAGGATCCAGATAGACCAAAACTTTCCTTAAACCATGTTAACTTGAGGGTTTTACCATTTTCCTAGTGAGAAGGAATAAAACAACACTATTTGAAATTTTTGTGTGTATGTGTGTGTGCATATATATGTATATGTACACGTATATACATATATATGTGGGTATACATTACATATGTCCATGTTTATTTATAATTTATATCCTTTCTTATTCCAAAAAGAATTTGAGGCCAAGACATGTATATTCTTGATTAAGTTAATTGCTTAGTAAATTGCATAATGTATAATTCATTCTTTAGTGGAAATTCAGTTTTGTCATTTTCATCTAATCCTTTTTGTTGTCTGTAGATAGTCATGTTAAAGAACCGCTATAGGCATTATTTATTTATTTATTTTTAATTTTTTAATTTTTAGCCTTTTATTTTTTTTAACATCTTTATCGGAGTATAATTGCTTTACAATGTTGTGTTAGTTTCTGCTTTATAACAAAGTGAATCAGTTATACATATACATATGTCCACATATCTCCTCCCTCTTGTGTCTCCCTCCCACCCTCCCTATCCCACCCCTCTAGGTGGTCACAGAGCCCCAAGCTGATCTCCCTGTGCTATGCTGCTGCTTCCCACTAGCTATTTTACATTTGGTAGTGTATATATGTCCATAGGCATTATTTTTTAAATGGCTTTTTCTCAATATAGTGAACCCAAATGATAACAGTCTAGATTCTAGGGTCCAGAGAGATTTAGGAAGTAAGCAGAATTCCTTGTTGTATAGGTAGGTATACTAGATTAGGTATGTTATACATTACAGTTGAGCCTTGAACAACAGGGTGGTAGCAGGGGAAGGGGCGCTCACCCCACCTGCGCAGTGGAAAATCTGACTACTGCTATTTCTGCCCCAAAAACAAAGGAGTAGGAAGCTGAAACAATTTAGATAGAATCAGGACTGAAACCCTAGTTCTTAAGATTCTACCTATTATGATCTCTAATTGAACACAAACTCTTCCCCCACACTTAAAGATCTGTAGAATGAAAATAAAGGTACTATATTTATTGAAAAAAATCTATACAAATGGGCCCCTCCAATTCAAACCCCAGTTCAAGGATCAACTGTACAACATCAGTCTCTAAAGCTGTAAATACTGAAGTCCCTTCAGAAGAATCCCTACAAAATATGTACCATCATCCAAGGATTTTTCTGTTTGTTTTAATTTATTGGTGTTTTTTTTCTGTTTCAGGTTCTCATAACAGTATTGGTTTCTAGGGAGGCAGAAGAGTATATTGGAAAAAGCAGACTTTAGAAAACAGCCTGGTTTTTTATTTTGAGTTCTGCCACTTAGAACCTGAAAACCCTGGATAAGTTACTTGGTTAACTTCATGAGCCTTAGTTTCCTCACTTAAAGATGCGAATAACTAATATCCTGTCTTGCCTCCTACAGAGTTATCATAAAGATCATCTCACTCAGTGTTGGCAGGGTATGAGTGATGATGATGATTTCAACTGATGGTTTCCTGTATTGCCTTGCCATAACATTAATCTCGTTAGTGTTATTACTTGATTGTAATTACTTATTAAACATCTGTTGTTGCTCCACAGACTGTAAGCTCTTTGAGGGCAAGGACTGTGTCTATCTTGCATCCCCAGAGCATATCACAGTGTTTGGCACATAACAGGCAATCAAAAGAAACTAGTTGAATGAATTATCAGGTGAGATATTTATGAATGAACTTTAAAAGCTGTAGAGTGCTATATTGGTCTATATTAGAGTTTTCCCATTATTTCTTCAGGAAACATGTTTGGGATGGCAAATAATTGACTTATAAATTTACTTTTAGAACACTAAAGGAGGCATTTCAAAACAAGTTTGTTGTGATAGAGTGTTTGCAAAGATGGCCACAATTCTTCCCACCCCTGTGCCCCGATCCTTTGCAACGTCACTTTGTCACTCCTCCCATTAAGAGGTGAGTCTTTTCCCCCACACCTTAAATCTGGGTTGGTCTGGTGACTTTCTTTGACTGATAGAATGTGGCAGAAATGATGTTGTGTGATGTCTAAGCCTTAGCCTTAGGAAGCTTTTCAGCCTTTAGTCTCCCCTGTTGGAATGCTGCCCTGAGACCACCATATGAAGAATCCCTTCTAACTTACTAGAAAACGACAGCCCACCTGAAGTAGAAACAAATTTTTCCAGTTGAGATCCCCTAGACCACCAGCATTAACTGCCAGACATGCGTTGGAGCCCAATGAGTCAAACTGGCCATATGAGTGACCCAGATAAGACCAGTAGAAGAATTGCCCAGCTAAGCTATATCCAATACATGTATTGTTACACAGTACAATATAACTGATAGACCCATAAATGTAGTGTCAAGGAAAAATTAAACCATGCTCATTTACTCTTTGTTTAGCCCCAGAACTGCCCTTAATCTTTTCACACTGGGACTGTGTTTTTCAGCCCACTCATTTGTCACCTCTAAACTCTATTCTACAAATCCTGAGAAGAGATTTCCTTTGATCACTTTTCTTTTTTTTTTTTTTTTAACATCTTTATTGGAGTATAATTGCTTTACAATGGTGTGTTAGTTTCTGCTTTATAAGAAAGTGAATCAGTTATACATATACATATGTTCCCATCTCTTCCCTCTTGCGTCTCCCTCCCTCCCACCCTCCCTATTCCACCCCTCTAGGTGGTCACAAAGCACTGAGCTGATCTCCCTGTGCCATGCGGCTGCTTCCCACTAGCTATCTATTTTACGTTTGGTATTGTATATATGTCCATGCCACTCTCTCACTTTGTCACAGCTTACCCTTCCCCCTCCCCATATCCTCAAGTCCATTCTCTAGTAGGTCTGTGTCTTTATTCCTGTCTTACGCCTAGGTTCTTCATGACCTTTTTTTTTTTTCCTTAGGTTCCATATATATGTGTTAGCATACGGTATTTGATTTTCTCTTTCTGACTTACTTCACTCTGTATGACAGACTCTAGGTCCATCCACCTCACTACAAATAACTCAATTTCATTTCTTTTTATGGCTGAGTAATATTCCATTGTATATATGTGCCACATCTTCTTTATCCATTCATCCAATGATGGACACTTAGGTGGCTTCCATCTCCTGGCTATTGTAAATAGAGCTGCAATGAACATTTTGGTACATGACTCTTTTTGAATTATGGTTTTCCCAGGGTATATACCCAGTAGTGGAATTGCTGTGTCGTATGGTAGTGCTATGTGTAGTTTTTTAAGGAACCTCCATACTGTTTTCCATAGTGGTTGTATCAATTTACATTCCCACCAGCAGTGCAAGTGTGTTCCCTTTTCTCCACACCCTCTCCAGCATTTATTGTTTCTAGATTTTTTGATGATGGCCATTCTGACTGGTATGAGATGATATCTCATTGTAGTTTTGATTTGCATTTCTCTAATGATTAATGATGTTGAGCATTCCTTCATGTGTTTGTTGCCAATCTGTATATCTTCTTTGGAGAAATGTCTATTTAGGTCTTCTGCCCATTTTTGGATTGGGTTGTTTGTTTTTTTGATATTGAGCTGCATGAGCTGCTTGTAAATTTTGGAGATTAATCCCTTGTCAGTTGCTTCATTTGCAAATATTTTCTCCCATTCTGAGGGTTGTCTTTTGATCTTGTTTATGGTTTCCTTTGCTGTGCAAAAGCTTTTGAGTTTCATTAGGTCCCATTTGTTTATTTTTGTTTTTATTTCCATTTCTCTAGGAGGTGGGTCAAAAAGGATCTTGCTGTGATTTATGTCATGGAGTGTTCTGCCTATGTTTTCCTCTAAGAGTTTGATAGTTTCTGGCCTTACATTTAGGTCTTTAATCCATTTTGAGTTTATTTTTGTGTATGGTGTTAGGGAGTGTTCTAATTTCATTCTTTTACATGTAGTTGTCCAGTTTCCCAGCACCACTTATTGAAGAGGCTGTCTTTTCTCCAGTGTATATTCTTGCCTCCTTTATCAAAAATAAGGTGACCATAGGTGCATGGGGTTATCTCTGGGCTTTCTATCCTGTTCCATTGATCTATATTTCTGTTTTTCTGCCAGTACCATACTGTCTTGATTACTGTAGCTTTGTAGTATAGTCTGAAGTCAGGGAGCCTGATTTCTCCAGCTCCATTTTTTGTTCTCAAGACTGCTTTGGCTATTTGGAGTCTTTAGTGTTTCCATACAAATTGTGAAATTTTTTGTTCTAGTCACTTTTCTTGTTAAACCAGTGTCCCTATGCTTAGAGATCTGCCTTACAACTAGAGCTTTTGAGATTCTTTAAGTGGAAAAAGATAGGTTTGGGTCTTAAAATATATTTTTAAACATAATTTTATATATATTGCTTTGAAGATTCATGGTGTATACAAGGGTATTTCTTGCAGTGTCTTAATAGTAAAAATGAAGATACAACTCAAATGGACTAATAGAAGAGTAGTTAAATTATAATAGATATGTTTAAAATCAATATAAAAGGATACTGTCAGTCATTAAAAGATGTGGTCGTTGTACTGATATATATGTTGACGTGAAAAAAAATTCCTTTTATCTTAAGTGAGGGAAAAAAATCCAATTTCATATCCCAATTAAATCTCTTTTTCCCTGCACCCATTATTTTTTCTCAGTCTTTACTTGAGATTCCAGGAACCTGCAGTGGAGGGGGAGGTATGGTCTGCATTTTCATTCATCTTTCCTTTCCTTCTGGTGGTAGTTCCCCAGGAGTTGGGAGACTGGAGGAAAAATGGGGAAGAGTGATAAATACCTCTTTAGTTCACTGGGTTTGCAGTTATAGTTCTTTGTTGGTTTTTACTGCTTTACTTCCATATGGCAGAGATGCAAATGCCAGCTTTCTATTGTGGCATTTATATGATTTGTGGGGACAGGAGGGTGCTTGCAAAGCCTTCCAGCCATGCAGTTCCCCGACCCGGGAGATCTGGTGCAAACTTGACTTCTTTCACCCTACCTCAGCACTTACAACTGGTAATACAACCCACAGACTCTTGCTACAAGCATCCCCTTACCCAAAGATTGCTCACTTAGATGCAACTTTAGCAAAATGATTTAAACCCTGCTACCTTCCAAGGAGTCTATTGGCTAATGAGAATATCCTACTTCCTTGCCACACCGCATAGTCTGATAACATACTTCTCCTCTGCTTCCTACTTTCCACCTTGCCATCTCTTTCGTTTCTCCTTTCTCCACTTAAAGTAGTACTGGGCAGATCAACAAGAAGGCTACCTAAAAAATATCCAACAGTTGAGGTTGATGTTGGTCTTCCCTTCTTATGAGAAGTGATTTTCGGTCTTCATACCCCACCTAGTTTGGGAGGTAGGAAATCCACTTCCCTGCTCCCCATGGAAAAGGTGCTGTACTCTGGCCTACAGTGATGCTAACAATTTCTGTTTTCAGCATCCTTCCTCAATCTTCTAGTCATAGACACTGGGGATAGGTGGGGAAGGGCTGGGGTTGGAAGTGGCAAAGCTCCAATTATTGAAGCTTTCTCTTTGAAATGAAAGATACTTAACACCTCTTTGTGCTCAGCTTGACATATCACCAACTCCCGAGCAATGCCATAAATCCCACTCAAATCCTATGATATTTGAAAAAAAGGTTTCAGGAAACAGAAAAATTCAAGGGGTGGAAATAATTAAATAGTAAAATAAAATGTGAAGGAAAATGAGTTTTCAGATGAAATGTGTTTATGAAAAACAGAACTGGATGATTTAAGCCATTTTATTTTTCACATTCATATGAAATTTCAGAGCCCAGTTTCATTCATTTATTCATTCAACAAATATTCATTGAACACCTACATGAACCAGGCACTAGTAGGCCGTGGGTTTATGATAGTGAAGTTGATAGAGAAGTTCCTGACCTAAGTGGGGGTGACAGTAAGTAAGTAAATAAAATAATAATTAGTTAAATATTGCGGGTTGAATGAAAAGCTATGAAGAAAATAAACAGAGTGCTGTGATCCAGAATACGAGGGAGCATTAATATAGTAACGTGGTCAAGAAAAGCCCTCTGAGAGGTGGCATTTACACTGCTGCCTGTGGGGGCTAATCCAACCCACATGGTGCTCTCCAGAAGGGTACCTTTTCCTAATTCACTTAGAAGCCATGTGTGGGTTAACATGGAGGCTCTGAACATTTAAGCCAAAACCTGAAGGATAAAAAGGAGTCAGCCATATAAAGACCTGAGGAGAAATACACCAGATAGATAGAATAGCAATTATAGAGGCTCTGAGATAGAAAGAGCACTGTGTGTTCTAGGAGATGACAGGAAGCTGGAGGGAGGAAATAAGTGAGTGAAGAGTGGCAAGAGGCAAGAGATGAGTCTGTAGAATTAGGAAGGAATCAGACCTGCAGGGCTGGCTATATAGGTTTTGGATTTTATCCTATCCTTCACTTAAAGCAGGGAACTGACAGGATCTGCTTTACATTGTTTATAGAGTATAGCTCTATATTTTGAAGGTAGAAATAACAGGAATTGGTGATGAACTGGATGAAGGGAGAATCGGATGAGGAGGGAGGAGTCATGAGGAGTGAATTAAAAGGGAAGAGTCAAGGGCAGCAGTTCATCATATCACCAGTCACTGAGATGGTCAAGGCTGGGGGAATCCAGATTTAGAGAGAGAAAATTCATTTTGGTCATGTTCAGCTTGAAATGCCTAGGAAACATACAAGAGGATGTCAAGCAGATGTTTAAAGATGTGAATCTGGAGCTCAAAAAGAAGTCTAGCCTACCAATATAAATTTAGGAATTGTCAGCAGATAGTTTTTAAAGCACAAGGACTGATATAGGGAGAAGGCATAGAGAATAGAAAAGAGGGTATAGGAACTCCAATATTTAGAGGTCACGTAGAAAAAGGAAAAACATGTGAAGGAGAATGAGCAAGAGTAGCCAATTATTTAAGAAAACCAGCATAGTTTGCGGTATAGAGCCCAGGGAAGAGAGTATCAGAAATGGCTAGTTATGAGAGTTTAATTAAACAGCACAGAAGAGACAGAGTCAGCCAAATAGAAGTTGTCAATTACCTTTACAGGAGTGATAGGGAGGTTGAAATAGATTGAAGTTTGCTATTTATCTTAGCAACACTGATTATAAGAAGGCAGTAGAACTTCAGAGTTCTGAGAGAAAATTAATTCTGAACCTAGAATTCTATAGACAGACAAAGCATTCAAGGATGAGAGCAAATTAGGGAATTTTTCACTTTTTTTGACTTCTTATGTACCTTTTCAGGAAAAAAAAAAGCTTAAGTAAATGTTCTAGCAAAATGAAAAGAGAACTCAAGAAGGAAACATGGGAAGCCAGTAATAGAATCTGCTCTAGGAATGCAATAAAAAGATATTTCAGCACAAATATTTAGACATTCAAGGTGGTCAATAGTAATAATAACGGAAAGTTAGAAGGGTATCAGAAGAACATCTTTAAGAAAAAAGTAGATTCATTTTTATGAAATAGCATGATTAAAAACCTTAATAATCTTAATTGTAGGGTGACATATGCTTCTCCTGTCATCAACCAAAAAAAGACAATTAGAATCTTTAGTAAAGGCAAAAAAATTGTATAACCCATGGTCCAAAGATGAAACAAATATGTGTCATTATTATGAGTAATCAATGGACATATGAAAAAAGAGAATCCATTTGACATTGACACCTAGAACATGTTCCTTCAAAAAGCATAGATTTAGTAACATGGTTTATATTTCTCTTTTACAAGTTCACTTATACTATTCAGCAGTGAATAAGATTTATTAAATTGTAATACTGAAAAAATCACTTTTCAAAATAAATTTAAAGACAAAATGCAAAAGTCAGTTATTCTAACAGTGTAAATATTATAAGTATTGACTGTGTAAAAGTACTGGTACAGCTAATAAAGTTGGGAAATGGAGGGAAGTGAAAGGATGCAAATGTATTAAACTTACATAATGGAGGAGTCAAGAGACATTTTCTAAAGTGTGGATGGACACTTTCTAATGGTAGATCAAGAAATAGAGGTTTAAGTATATTTAAAGCAATTAAGTAACAAATAGAACTTAATGTATTATAATAAAAATTGCATAGAAGAGACTAGGGGAAGAAAAATGGAGGCTAATGTAATTAAGCCAAATTCTTACTGTTCTTTTTCAAAGTGTGGAGGCAATTTTACAAATGTCAGGAGTTGAACCAAAATGTGGCAGTATGTGTGTATTATTTTCAAGTATGGAGGTAACTATCAGAAGTACTAAAAACAATTTGATGTAGCTACCTTTAGGGCAGTGTTTTTCAAACTGTGAGACTGAAATCAAGTTAGTGGGTTACAATCTACATTAGAAGGGAGAAGATGAAGAAAAAGTATGATTAAGTAAAATTGGTGAAACTTTTATCAGATGTGTGTGTGTGTGTGTGTGTGTGTAAAATGTATTTCCTACTTGGGTCCTGGTCAAAAAAGTGCTCTAGGAAGTAGAACTAGGTTGTGGACAATAGTTGGGCTGTATTTTTCTCTTTTATTTTTCTGCTCATCTGTTTGAATTTTTAACTTATGCATGTATTATTTTTATCATAATAATTTAAAATATGTATCTGTTTTTTAATACCTTAAAAATACAAATTTATAAGCTTCCATACCATAATGTGGCATATTTCCTAACAAAAGCAAATATTAGGCAATTTTTCTAAAGAAACAAAATGACAAGCAATCTTACCATCACTTAGCAAGAAAGGAAAAATTAACAGTAAGTTTTAAAGATTACTCAAGGCTCAAGAGAGGGAAGGCTGGGGCAGGGCCAAGAATTTAAGACTTTAGGAGTCCAGGCAATGGATTAAGTAAGAAGAAGATAAAGCAAGAGAAATCAAACAGTTTAAATATCACTGTCACAATGTAAACCAATGCTAAGAATGATCTTGAATCAACAAATCATTTTACCTTATTGTCTCTGTGTGATGTTTCACCTATCAGTGAACACTATAATTGCTTGCATTTCTATGGTGACTTTCAACTTAACTCGGTTTGCCCTTACAGCAAATATGAGACAATTCTTGAGTACCTTCTTGCCCAGATCCTCCCTTTTCTAAAAGCTTCTACTCCATTGGGGTGAGACCTCTGTGGCCACATGCACTTTGTGACCCACCACCTAGCCATACCTACTTTGACCAAGGAAAGACTACTGACCCAATTTGTACTGGTCAGACTTTCTCTCCTAGGAATTTAGAATTAGAACTCAGAAATGCTGGTCATTTTGTATTGGTCACTTGGGGGAAAAGGGTATCATTCTGGGGCAGCCATATTTGGCCCATAGATACACAGAAAAGAATTCATCTTCCTAAAAAGGAAAGAATAAAGCACAGAGGAAAGGCTATTAATTCATTAAGTCAACAAATACTTATGAAGAACCTAGTGTTCTAGGTACTATTCTAGGTACTAGGGATACAGCAGTGAATAAAACCGAGTCTGTGCCCTTGTGGGTATATATTCTTGGAAGAGGGAGGCAGATGATGAACAAATAAATATTTACGAAAATGTCAAGTAGTATATAAAAGGTTCTATGAAGAAAAATAAAGGGTAAGGGAAGAAAGTTTGACATTGGGGTCAGGGAAGACCTCTCTCAGGAAGTAATTGAGCAGAGACTTGAACCAGTTGGGGAAGCAAGCCAAAAATATATCTGGGGGAATTGCTTTCCAGGCTGCAGTTCTAGGACATGCAAAAACTTTGAGTTGGGAACATTCTTGGGACGTTCAGGAGACATAGTGGCAAGAAGACAGAAAAAAAAATCTACACCTAGATAAAGAAGAGATCTTAAAAACATCCAGAGAGAAAAGATAAATTGCCCAATTATTAAATAAATAGGTTAAAGATGGCCTCTGTATATTGGTTCCTATGTTGTTTACTTATTCACAACAGGCTAGGACCATTAGATCAAAACCCACCAGCACCAAAGTCAAATTTTTATACATCCAATTGTTTTAAGCGTAGCCCAAATAAGCAGATTTCTAGCCACTTAGATACTACCTATTTGACATATCCCACAAAACTGTACCCAAACTCTTCTAGCTATAGATAAGACTAACCTTGTAGCTATAAAAGACCCCAAACTGGGCTGCCCTTCAGAGATCTCTGACCCAGAGATTCACCACCTTACCACTGAGTGACATATCCTAGACATGTAGCCCCCTCTCTGATTCCTGTCTCCTTGGAAGTTCCATTGCCCTTTTCCTCTTCTGAGTGGTGGCCCCATGCTGCTGTCTCTGGAAAAATCTCTTGCTGTGAGTGACTTTTCCTTTCATGCAGTTCTGTCCAAGTGCCACCTAATAAGCATTATTATGCAATACTGCCATCTCATTGTTCTGTCTTTTCCTTGATCTCTAGAAATCCTTGAACTCACCACACCAATAGAATAAAATTAGATTGAAATTGACTTTTCAGTTGTAACAATATAAGTCAGAAGACAATGGCATAATATATTCCAAGTAACAAGAGCAAATAAATGTCAGCCTAAAATTTTATACCCAGCTAAACTATAACTTGAGAGACCAAAAATTGAGACTCCCTACTAAAGGATATAGTTCATAATTAAATAAATCATACCACAAGGAAGGAATGAGAGACCCTTCTCAAAAGAAAAGAATAGCAGAGGGCAATGGGAGCAGGTAAATATATGGGGAATATCTAAACGGGTATTATTCATATAAAACAATGATAATAATAATGACTCATCAGGGAGTACAAAAATAAGATGAAGCCAAAATACTAATGGTAATAACATGAACAATGGGGTAGAGTGAACACAGGAAAACTATTCCAGGCCCTTGTTTTATTCATGATCAAGGTAGATATATTTAGCAATTCCAGACTCTAAATGTTTATATTAAGGATATAACTAAAGAATATATGTAGAATGTACTATTTCAAAATACAATAGTGAGGTAACTAAATTTTATTTAATGCAGTAGATAGCAGCAAGAGAAAAGAACAGATTTTTTAAAGTAAAAAGATGTTTTTTAATTTTTAAAGAGAAAAGTATGAGATAAAATGATAAGAAATAAATCCAAATATATCAGTAAATGGACCCAACTCACCAATTGAAAAATAGACATTATCAGGTAAGAAAAAAAAAAACATACAAAAATATACCTGAATTGAATTTACAGGAACTATAATATGAGGACATAGAAATACTTAAGTAAAAGAAGAAGTTCTGCAATAAGAGAAAAAAAAGTTAAAGGATTGGAAGGAAATGAATAAAACCATCATTATTTTCAGGTGATATGATTTTCTACATAGAAAAATCCAAGGGTCTGCTGACAAATCATTAGACTTAAAGAATTTGTCAAAATGTCTGATACAAGATTTATATACAAAATTTAAATGCATTTTATATGCAATTAGGAAAATAATATTTTAAGAAATAATTTTTATGATAGCAAGAAAAAAGTATAACATCCTTTGGATATTAGGCAAGGCCTTACAGAGAAAATTATAAAACTTTAATGAAAACAGACATATAGGGACTTCCCTGGCTGTCCAGTGGTTAAAACTTCGCCCTCCAATGTAGGGGGTGCAGGTTTGATCCCTGGTTGGGGAGCTGGGATCCCACATGCCTCGTGGCCAAAAAACCAAAATATAAAAGTAACAGGGCTTCCCTGGTGGTGCAGTGATTGAGAGTCTGCCTGCTGATGCAGGGGACACGGGTTCGTGCCCCGGTCCGGGAAGATCCCACATGCCGCGGAGTGGCTAGGCCCGTGAGCCATGGCTGCTGAACCCACGCATCCGGAGCCTGTGCTCCACAACGGGAGAGGCCACAACAGTGAGAGGCCCGCGTACCCCCCCAAAGAAAAAAGAAATAGAAGTAACAAATTCAATAAAGACATTAAAAATGGTCCACATCAAAAGAAAAAATATCTTTAAAAAAATATATATTGAGAAATATAATCACAGTGTTGGCTAGAAAGACAATATTATAAAGAAGACACATCTTTCAAAATTGATCTATCCAAATTAATTTCGATTGAAATCTTAGATGGATTTCTTTAACTTGCCAAGCTTGACAGAATTTATATGGAAAATCCAAGACTCAAAAATAGCCAAGATACTACTCAAGAACTGGGGAAGATTTGCTGTATCACATATCAAGACTTCTTATAAATATATATTAAGTAAAACATATTGACAATGGCCCAGCGATAAAAAATTGACCAGTGGAAACAGAATAGAGTCAAAAAACTGATCCATACATATACAGTAACTTGATTTATGCCAGATGGGTATTATAGATGACTGAAAAAGGATGAACTTCAATAAATGGCACTAGCCTTTGAACTGCTTACCTTCAATTTTCTTGTTAAATGAGATCATAAATGTCTACATTGTTTAAACTACTGTTAGATTTTTCTGTTACTTGCAGCCCAAAGAATTCCTGATACAGACCCTAGTATCCCTTGGCCAAGGACATGTGAATAAAATGGTCCAATCAAAGTGGATCCTGGGACTTGTTAAGGAACAACAGGGAAGAGACAATGCCTATTCTATAAATTTGAATCTGAGTGAATATGTGCCTGAAGTTTCTGGGGACTACCACATGGAACCTGAGAGTGAAGACAACGCAGGGGAAGACAGAGTGAAGGATGCAGAGTAACTAAATCTTGGTGACAGAGTTTGAACCTTTAAAATGAGACCCTCCTTCTCCTGTCTACACATGGACTTTTCAATTATGTAAGCCAATAAATTCCTTTTTATTTATTTAAGCCATTTTAAGTTGAATTGCCTGTTTTATGCAACTGAAATGATCTGACTAGAAATGGTAAACTCAGCTCACTTTCTCAAAGAGTTTATCATAGAAACCATGAACATTCTACTGAATTTTTTAAATGTTGCTGGCTGAAGATGGATGTGACTAATAAAGCCAGTGTACAACCAATATATAGATGAGACCACAAGAGCAGCAACTGGTTTGATTGAACATTTGGGTCATGATAATATTTATATCTTTTGAAAATTCTAAGAAAAACAAAAAGACTCTTTCACCATGTTTTATTCAATAAAACCGAAGCTGAAGGGTTGAGAAGGAGCAATCATATAAGGTCAGGAGGGCTTAATTTTGTTAGCCAAGTAGTAAGCATGCATGGGATTGTAGAAAATAAATTCTTGCCTCATTCCCTAGATTTATGGAAAAATTTTTTTACAAATACACAGTGTAAACTGCTTTTAAAATTCTGGTATTTTGTTAACTAGGGAGTCTTGCTAGGATGGCTAACAAAGCAGAGACTGAAGAAAGTCTGAAAGTCATGAGACACAAGAGACCACATTTGCATTTTTAGAAGATTTTTCAAAATAAAAGAGATCTAAAAGTCAGATAAATACGAAATGGATTCATGACAAAGAAAGTGATCTACAGAAGTAGTTCTCAAAATTAATTTTAGCATTGGAACTTTTTTGCAAATGAAATTTTAGAGAGAATTACAATATGTAAATTAGACAAATGTATTTGTTAGTATAGATTTGTTTTTTAATTTAACTATATAACATTTGCTTATTAAGGAGTAGAGGAAGGATGCTACTTTGTTGAACACACTAAGATTTTAAAATCAAGCATTATGGCATGCGGGATCTTTTTTTAGTTGCAGCATGTGGGATCTTCCTACAACTAAAAGGTCCCAACTAAGACCCGGTGCAGCTAAATAAATAAATAAATAAATTTAAAGAAGAGTTATGGATGACAGTTCCTGTCTTTTATTATCATTGGCATTTAATTAATTTATTTATTTTAGCTATGCAGGAGTAAGATAAATATTTGCAAATAGTAATTTCAGGGTACTTTTAAATTAAGCTGACTCAGAAGCCTGAGAAAGGAGTAGTAGATTTTCAAAAATTTTATTTCAAGGTTAAACCATTAAGCATATCTATTAGTAGAACTAATTATCTTAAATATAAAGGTTAGAGAAGAAGGAACTAAAAGTTACAAGGATTGCTTAAAATACTTATAATAGGATACAGTATTATGACACCACACTTACTTGTTAGTCTGTTGTTTTTGTTGCATAATCGGCTACAATATAATTTTGCCTCAACAGAGAATTTGCCAAATTGATGCATCTGAACATTTAACTGGTTTTTAACTGAGCATGATGCATGTGTGTTGTGGATTTGTGCTCATTTGTACAATTTTATGTCGGTAAATGTGCTGACATGTCTTAATTTCTAAAAATTAAAAAAAGAAAAAATGCAGGACCATAATTTTCAATTTAATCTTCATTTATGAGACGTTTAAGTGAGCATGCAAACATTATGATGAAGAAATCACAAGGACTGTTCACAGATATTTCGGTTCTCTTCCTGGATATGGGTAGGATTGCTCTTCCTGGCCCACTTTGGAGTTGGCTGTGGCCATGTGCCTTGCTTTGGCAGGTGAAATGTGAGCACCAGTAATACATATCAGTTCTGGGCAGATGTTTTAAGTGCCCCTACACAGTTCTCCATGTTTCCTTACCTCTGCCACAGTTATCAAAGAAGCACACTAATGAGGAATCTCCATCAGCCTGGATTCCTGAGTGATGATGAACAGAATCCCCTGCTAACCTGCACTGAATATGTGTAAAGTCACAAACTATGGATAAACCGAAGCAGCCAGTTAGCAGAAAGGGGAGAGGGGACAGACTTGCAGAGAGTATCTGAGATACCATGAGAGAATGATGAGAGAGAGCGGCCAATCCCTAGAATTTCTTTGGTTCCAGGTGCTTTCCAGGTCCCATGGGTTCTAACACTAAAAACCCCACATTGTCCTATGGAGCTTGAACAGGACTCCTGATACTTGAACAACAACAAGCTAAATAAAACATGTATTTCCACTTAACAAGGTGTCCCCAAAATGCATATGCTAAATCAAAAGTTACAGGCATTTTAATATATAATGCCAAATATCACACACTAGCAAGGAAGAGTGTGCCCCTTTCACAATACAGTAGTCTTCATAATACTGGGTGTGCACTTTACAAAACAAAACAAAGTGGGGGAAAAAGCTTTGCTAATAGGCAAAAAAAAAGTTAAATCTATTAATCAGCATTTCTTAATTAGTGAGGCTGACTGTTTTTCAAATGTTTTTAAGTCATTCCTTTTGTAATTAAAAAAATTAATTTTTCTTGCCAATTCATTTATTAGAATCTTAAAGGTTTCTTATGGGTATATACGTGCTTTCCATACTGCAATACTTATCACAAATATTTGCCCAGGTTGGTTTAGCTTTCAGATTTTTATTATGTTGGTGGTTTATGTCAATTTTTAACCTTTGTGTAGTCAAACATATATTTTCCTTTATCGAGTGACATATTGCCTAGTACTTTGTTAGCATCTCCTATGACTGTTTATTGTATAAAATTATTATTCTAACCACTTTTGTGTGCTTTGTAGATTGACATCTTTTATACATAACTATTAATATCATTTCCCGTATTTTTCCTTTTAAAGATCAAACTGATTGATTTGCAAACCCCAACTCTTTTTTCGACTTTCTTTAATAAAATATGTAATTGTTCCACTGCATATACTAGCAATCATACCTCCTCTGCCCTCACACAAAGATGGTTCAAATTTTAATCTTATGTTATTTATTAAGCTGCTGAAAATGATTTTACTGACCACCAAAGAAATATACCTATCTTTACCCCTGAACTTCCATATCTAATGTGTGTGTGTGTGTGTGTGTGTGTGTGTGTGTGTGTTTCTGAAATCCTTTGATATCCTCGATTTTACACTTTTATTTTGAACTTTAGGCCAATGGGCCTTCAGTTTTTTTTTTTTTTTTTTTTTTTTTCTGTATGCGGGCCTCTCACCGTTGCGGCCTCTCCCGTTGCGGAGCACAGACTCTGGACGCGCAGGCTCAGCTGCCATGGCTCACGGGCCCAGCCACTCTGCGGCATGTGGGATCTTCCCGGACCGGGGCACGAACCCGTGTCCCCTGCATCGGCAGGCGGACTCTCAACCACTGCGCCACCAGGGAAGCCCGGGCCTTCAGTTTTAATTCATTTTCAGCAATTGTTCCACTTTGTATAATATAACAGTTAAAAATAGTTTAAGGTTACTGTCAAATCAAACATTTGGAAACAACAGTAGACAGCATTCTGCTTCCTGAGGGCTGTTGTGACCTAATCCTAACATGACTTTTTGTCCAGATAGTTCACTATGGTTCACTCTCTTTCCTGTTGACCCTACAGTTGTTGCCAGGACACAAACCTGATCTAACTCTGCTGCTTAAGAAGATTCCATGGCTCCCAGTCACCTACAGGTAAAATCAAAACTCCTTAGAACAGAAATCTTTTTTTTTTACCATCTGGCCCCCCTAAATTTTTACCTTCATTTGCACACCTCTTAAAATGAGCACAGGAGCTGCAGCCACACAGAGGTGCTTGTCAGTCTCAACAAATTATTTCCCACATCAGTGCTTTTGCGCTTGTTGTCCCATTTAGAATGTCCTGCACTTCTCTCCCCGCTTCCCAACCCCAATTCTTAGTATCCTTCAAATGCCAACTCAAACTTCACTTCTGCAGTGACAGCTCCAAGTTCAGACTGTCTGGCAGTCAGTCACCTCCTCCTCTAGGGACTAGACAGTCATATTCAAGTGGGGGAAAGAGACATAGAAAGAAATAATCAAACACATGGTCAAAAAGACCATGAACTCTTTAAGGACAAAGACCTCATCATTTACTCACCTCTGTGTCCCCTGCACCTACCAGTCAAATAAGTGTTGAATTGAAATTAACTGAATCATGCGGAATGAATTTAATAATTGTATTTCACTTTTAAGAATATCAACTATGTGGATTTTCTAGTTATAGTTTCATAATTTGACCTTAAAAAATAAACTACAAAATGGTTGCTAAAATTTTACAAATGTTTGTATTATCAGTTAAATTTATTTATTGCATTTTAAAAAATTATGTAGTGTTGTTTTTTACTTTAATGGGGTCTGTATAATTCATAGAATCTATGTTAATGTCTCAGGGTAATTTGAAAGCATGTAAAGCATAGAAATAATATTGGAATGGATAGCTGAGATACAAATATTAAAGTATAGGAATGTGCCAAAAAGAAACTCCTGCCTGAAAAGAACACTTGTTTCTTGCAGAGGGCAAAACCCTGACATCTTTAATAAGGTATTGCAAAATCTGCTCACTCACCCACCCTACCCATGGAAGGCAAAGTCAATGTTCCGACTGAGCTTAGTTTAGAAACTTTGGAACCATGTGTTTAAAGAATGAGACAGGTTTGTCAAGACTTTCTGCCAAAGCACATCACAAATTTAACATGTGCTTACTGCCTGCTCTTAAAACCTAGTTTCCATGAGCCAACCAGCTGCTGGCATTTGGGATACCTTCTAACTAGTTATGTCTCAAACCCAGCCACATCTTCATTTCCCAAAGGAAGCTCCAGAAACTTTCTGCTGTCTCCTCTGTCTCTCATATGACTTGTTAACTCTGTTTTATAAAATTCCTCAATTTTAACCTTAGAGCCATGATATTAAATTTATAAACATGAAAATACAGATATTAAAATGTTGGTAATGAAGTTAATCACCTTCCTGATAAACCTGCTCATCCTGTATACTCTTATGATGCAACCATCTTTGCAAACATCCACCTGAAAAAAGTTAAAGTCATAACAATAACAGCTAACACTTATTGAGTGCTCTTAATGGCCTAGGTGCTATGCTTTTTTATCTCCTTTATCTCCTTTAATTCTCACAGGAGTGAGATGACTTGAACATATGTTCCTGACCCCCTGCCCCTATCTTCCTTTCCTCCCCCTAATTCCTTACTGGAGCAGCAAACCCTTGTTGATAATGTGTGTTTCTGAGGATGTCCATAGGAGAGGGTATATACTGGACATATGAGGTCTGTAACTGTGGAAAGCCAACTCTCTTTGGGAAAAATAGTGCTGCACAAGTGGATGGAATCATTCTCCTTCCTAGTGTCTGAGTAAAGTGTTTCTCTCCCTTGTATTTGGAGAGCCTGCGAATAAAGTATAGAATACTAGAGTAGTGGTTCTCAAAAGGTTGTCCCTGGACTTGTAGTAATGACATCATCTGGGAACTTATTAGCACTTGTTAGAAATGCAAATTCTCGGGCCTCACTACAGGCCTATGAGACCCAAGAAGCTGTGTTTTGTTTGTTTGTTTGTTTGTTTTGCGGTACACGGGCCTCTCACTGCTGTGGCCTCTCCCGTTGCGGAGCACAGGCTCCGGATGCGCAGGCTCAGTGGCCATGGCTCACGGGCCCAGCCGCTCCGCGGCATGTGGGATCTTCCCGGACCGGGGCACGAACCCGTGTCCCCTGCATCGGCAGGCGGACTCTCAACCACTGCGCCACCAGGGAAGCCCAGAAGCTGTGTTTTAATAAGACCTCCAGGAGATTGTGATACATGTCTAAGTTTGAGAACAGGACTGTAAGAGCAGACGGCTTAATATCCTCCATCTGCTGGAAACAGCCAGCTGACCTGTAAAGGTGCTGAGGAACTCCTATCCATTATAGGGCATAGGAAATCACAATGCATTTAATAAACTCAGTAATTTGAGGGAGATTTACCCAGGCCAACCAGAGGGGGTGACTCCTCGAAGACAGAAGATAACTTTAATGTTAGTAGCAGCCCTGTTAGCTCCCTTAGTAGGAATCAAGGCTTAGAGAGGTTAAATAACTGTTCAAGGTCACACCACTAGTGAGTAACAGAACCAAGATTTGAACCCAGGTCCCCTCCTTACCTTCCGTATATAAATTCCAATTCTGTCTATCTCAACTGTTTCTGTAGGATTCATACTTTTTTAAACTTTGTTTTAAATCGTGATATAACATGCATACAATATGGCTCTCTTCCCTCCGGTGGTAACTACTATCTTGGCTTGTTATAATTTTTTCTTTATTAAACGTCTTTCTTTATTAAGCGTCCATAAGCATTCTTAAACAACACAGTTTGGTTTTTTCCTGTCTTGAACTTCTTATAAAAAGAATCATACTGTTTATATCCTTATGTGTCCTGCTTATTTTGCTCAACAGCATGTTTGGGGCATTCAACCATGTTGTCTTATGTAGCCATAGTTTATTTTCATTGCTATATAGTGTTTCATTGGGTGAATAATATTTTATTCATCCTGGAATCCATCATTTCTTCATTCCCACTGTCACTCTACTTCAGACATTCATTAAATGATTCCTTATTATTTAAGTTATCCCAGTGGACCTTAACTATTCTTATTTCCAGGCTTTCCCCAACTGCTGCCAAAGGATTCTTCTAAAAGTCAGCATTGATCATGTACCTTCTGTTACAAGAAGTTGTAGGAGGGGAGGAAGAAGAAAGGCTGGGAGGCAGGCAGCAACACTTTTTGGTTTTTATTCTAAGGTCAATGCAAAGCCCTATCTGGCTAATAGTTTTGACTTTTTTTTTTTTTTTTTTTTTTGGCCACACCGTGTGGCATGTGGGATCTTAGTTCCCTGACAGGGTATTGAACCTGTGCCCCCTGCAGTGGAAGCACAGAGTCCTAATCACTGGACCGCCAGGGAATTCCCTAAATTTCTGTTGTTATATATATATATAAGCAATGGACATTTATTCCTCACATCTCTGAAGGCCACAAGCCCCAAATCAAGGTGTTTTCAGGGCCATGCTCCTTCTCTCTAAAGACTCTAGGGGATAATCCTTCCTTGCTTCTTCCAGCTTCTGGTGGCCCAGGTGTTCTTTGGCTTGTGGCAGCCTAACTCCAACCTCTGCCCCTGTCTTCACATGGCCTTTTCCTCTGTGTCTTTCTTCTCTTCTGTCTCTTGTACGGACAGTGTCATTGGATTTAGTGCCTACCCTAATTGAGGATGATCTCATCTCAAGATCCTTAATTATATCTGCAAATATCCTTTTTTCCAAATAAGGTCACATTCACAGGTTCCAGGTGGACATATCTTTTTGGGAGACACTATTCAACCCACACAATGTCACATTTTTCTTTATCTAGTTACCTAATAATAGACACTTGAATTCTTTATTTGTTTCTTTCTTTCTTTTGGCTATTATGAATAAAACTGCTATGAATATTCCTATACAAGGCTTTTTGTGGATACGTTTTCAGCTTCACAGTTTTGAATTCCAATTCTAATTATCTTAATATAAGATGTGATTAATTTTAAGTGGTAATTACCCATAGTGACATTTTTAATTCTGGCAGGAACTTTTGTAAGAATTGATCAGCATCTATATACCTGATCTAAATATGTTGTATAAGTGAAAACATAATACTGCCAAGAGACAAGATATGGAATTCTAATAAGTATATTTATTTTTGTTTCTCAAGATACTATCAAGAAACAAACAAGTTTCAAATCAGGAAACATTGACTTTAACTCCTTAAAATAACAGAAATACCTGATTAAAGTTAACCCCTTAAAATAACAGCAATACTTGGTTAAAGTAAAAAACAAAAACACAGCTTGACTCCATTCTGTCAGTTCTTTGTTTTGTTATGATACTTTGCATTCCCGTGCTTAAAGCCATCACCATGGCTAAATTTGATACATTTATCTCATTATGGGGCTGACTAACATGGACCATTCCACTGGAATGGATTTAAATGCAGTTCCTTAACAAACAAAGCCATCCATCTGGGATATTCTACCCTTAGATTCTGGTAGGTCCATCGTTAATAGAACTACTGGGATGTGGTTTGGAGGCTTTCTCCCGTGTGTCTGGCTTCTAGTCTACAATGAAAGCGTCTTAGAGGAGAGGAGCTCTGTCTTCTTCACCTGTGTATCCTCCAACTCCAGGCCCATCTCAGTGCTTTCTTAGCCTTATAAGTGTTTCCTGACTAAATAGTGCTCGTGAATAAAAAATAAGAAGGAAGATGCTGATAACTGTACTCTTCATAGTAGAGTAATTCCAATAATACAGAGCAGTTCTTGTTGATGAAATTTCTTAGAAATTGTTTTAATAAATGATTCCTTTTTAATCTATTGGAAAGCCTCCCAGATTATTACTTACACTGGTAGTTTCTTATTGACTATTTGCTTCATTTATTCAACAATACTGGGAACTGGTGATTGGCTACAGTATTCATTTATAAGAGCAATTTAAAACACTACTCAGAAACAAACAAACAAACAAAAAACACTACTCAGGCCCTGATGAAACTTGACAAGTGTAACAGAGAAAAGTATAGAGTTCTTGTTATACTTTTTAGACAGCTTAAAAATGGTCCTGTAAAATGGTTTGCAGTTTTAAAGATAGGAACAAACTTATGTAATGTGCTCTGTCATTACCACCCCAGTCTTTTGCAATGTGTGTAAATCAAAAAGCTTACTTAAGTTTTTTGAAAAGTGTAGATACAGTGCCACTATTTTGGAGTATAATTACTTTGAAACTTTTGGGTGGATAAACTTGGAATTTTCACTAATCATAATTTTTCATTTTTACTTTATTCTGTCCCTTTAATTTTAATAGGCCTTTCTCTGAAATCAGAGAAACAAATATACTCTATTGAAATCATGATTTCTTCATTTTGACAGTTATCCACAGGATGAGGTTTAACAGAAGAGACAGTGAAGACTATGACAACATAGTGAAACGTGAGATGGTGTAACTTATGATACATATTTTTAAAAGATATGTAGATGCTACTTTCAAAACCACAATTTCAAAATCAAATTAGGCATTTTGAGGGCATTTCATATGTAGCGTTATTTACCAGATTGTATTATTATCCAGACTTTTAAACCTTCTCTACTTGTTTGGGAATATTTTCAACTACAAATAACAGACTAATAGATCTTAAGCAAGAGGGGCTTATTTGTCTAACATAACAAGAAATCCAGAATAGGTGCTTGTTGACATTTTTAGCAGCTTAATGTAGGGGGTTCAGGTTGGTAGCTCTGTGATTCCTTTTGCCTTCTCTTCATAGTCACAAGATGGATGCAAAAGCTCCAAGCATCAGAACCATTTTCAAAGGCAGGAAGCAGGGGACACTATTAGAACTTTCTACTTGCCTCTTTTTTTTTACTAGAAAAGATATATCTTTCTCAAATCATCTATCCAATAGTTTTCTCCTTGCATTTCATTGACCATAATGGTGTCACAAGACTATCTCTAGCTGTAAAGGGGGCTCAGTAAATGACTGTCTGCCTCACCTCTGTAATGAGAGGGAGGCAAGGGAGAAGGGGTTAGGAATGACTTTTCGGTAGCAGTCACATCTTGCATATAGTATGTTCGGTAATGAATTAACAAGTGATCCACAATGTTCAACAGAACTAAAGTTCAGCTATACACCCATTATCTCTCCTACTAAATTTACATTTTCTTTTCCTCATTTGTTCAGAAACATTAGGAGAGGTTGTACTGTTTATCAGCAAACATTTGTTAAGCATGCGGAATACACTAGTACTTGCTCTGTGACTGGGTAGAGAATTAAGAATGGCTAGGGAAGACATATGGGAACATATGTTTATGTATGACTGATTCACTTTGTTATAAAGCAGAAACTAACACACCATTGTAAAGCAATTATACCCCAATAAAGATGTTAAAAAAAAAAAAATCCAAATGGAGAAAAGTACAACTCTAGGATGATCATCAATGCCTGTCATGATGGGGCATTACTAAAATTTCCAAATGAGCTTACTTTCCCAAAATTATTAACACACTTCTCCATATCATAGAACATATTTGAGATGTTAGCTAATATTATATTTTAAATTACCTCATGTAATAGTAATTATCAGGAATATGCAATCATAATTAACAAGGGGAACACGAAAGTTGCCCCAATATAGTGCTCATTGATTCAAAACTCCTTACTTGGTGGCAAGTACCACATCCTATATATCTACTCCAAGGATTCTATTCTTTCAATTATCTGAAACAATAGTTATTGATGGTTAATGAGACACATAGGAAGAAACAATTTCCTCAGGTCCTAAATGGCCTCACAACCTCTAGGGTCCATGTACTAAACAGTCTCCTGGAGTGATTTGGAAGAGTGAAGAGGTCCCTTAAGAACTTCAGTACCTGGAAACGAGAGGCACAAGAGACTATCCAGCTCCCCAAAGGATCCTCTGTACAAGGCCTACAAAAGGACCATTAAAGGAACTATTGTACTCTTTCCAGAGAAGGAAAATAAATCCATTGTATCCTACAGGGATCCAGAGGCTTGCTAGAACTATTACACCCAATTTTTATAACCTATAGGTATAATTTCAACTTTTTGATCCACCACGGTTCTTAGTACATTCAGCCTTGTGAAACCATGTCTCGATATTTTATTTGGAAAATATGGTTAAGAAAATAACCATCTTTTATTTGGAAAATATGGTTAAGAATATGGTTTAAAAATATGGTTAACATTCTCCGGTGGCACAATGGTTAAGAATCCACCTGCCAATGCAGGGGACACAGGTTTGAGCCCTGGTCCAGGAATATCTCACATGCCGTGGAGCAACTAAGCCCGGGCTCCACAACTACTGAGCCTGTGCTCTAGAGCCCGTGAGCCACAACTACTGAGCCCACGTGCCACAACTACTGAAGCCAGCATGCCTAGAGCCCATGCTCTGCAACAAGAGAAGCCACTGCAATGAGAAGCCCACAACGCACCACAACGAAGAGTAGCCCCCACTCCCTGCAACTAGAGAAAGCTCGCGCACAGCAATGAAGACCCAACACAGCCAATAAATAAAATAAATAAATTTATTAAAAAAAAAAAAGAATACACGAGACCTGAGTAAGGAAAGGCAAAGGAAGCTAAGCAACTATAGCATATTACAACCTGACTCTAGCTATAAACTGGTTTTTGGAGACTAAACATTCTCTAGTTCAATGGCTTTCCAATTTTTTTTGATCATGCATCCCTGATAATAAAATAACTTTATTCCCACATCCCCAAATCTGGTATTTACCTACATATATACGTCTGTACTAATATATTATGTACATTGTTAAATATATGCAAATCTTTTGAATTAAAAAGATTTTAAAAATTAAAAAAAAAAAAAAAAGAATGGCTAGTTCCAAGACTTTCATCCATTTACTCAGGAAGTATTTATTGAGTGCCTACTACCTGCTAGACATTATTTTGGAGTTTTGCGATATATCTGTGAACAAAACAAAAAGTTCTGTCCTTGAGGAAGCTTACATACTAACAAAACATATTGATATTTTAATTGGATTTTAAGAAGTGAATTGGATTTTCATAAATATGCACAACTGGGAAATGCATTTCATTCAGAGGGAACAACATGAGCAAAGACATGGAAATGTGAATATGTGTGTTCTATTTGGGGAGCATCAGATAGCTCCATGAAGCATAGAATACATGGTGAGGGCTGAAAAGGCAGGTTACTGTCAGGTTGTGATGGTATGTCCAGGACAAGGTGACCTTTGCCAGATCCAAACTAGCATTTCTCACAGTTAGTACCAAAGCTTACTATCTTCACTTAGAGGTTCTACAGACACCTTGAACTATTGTGTCCCAAATGGTCTCATTATATTCTTCCTGAAACCTGCTCTTATTCCTATATTTTCTGACTTGATTCAGACCCTCACCATTTCTCACCTGGGCTATTGCCATTATCTCCTACCTTAATCTTCCTTTCCACCCTTCTAATTCATCTTTTCAACTACTTTAGAAATGATTTTTCCAAACTTTATATAACCCAGAGTTCATATTAAAGCCACAGATTAGGAAATAGCTGTCATTTTGGTGAAGAGGGAGACTGAGGAGGGGGTTTGTTACATCTGTATTAGTTTTCTACTGTATAACAAATTACCACAAATTTTAGAGGCTTAAGACAATCCACATTTGTTGTTTCACTGTATCGGAAGTCTGGCACAGTTTAGCTGCGTCTTCTACTTAGGGTCTTACAAGACTACAGAGTATTGGCAGGGCTGTGTTCTCAACTGAAGGCTTGACTGGGGAAGTATCTACTTTCAAACTTGCTCAAGTTGTGGGCAGAATGCATTTGTTTGTAGTTAAACAGCTCAAAGTCCCACTTTGTTCTGCTGTTGGCTGAAGCCTGTCCTCAGCTCCTAGAGACCACCCACAGTTCCTTGCCATGTGGACTTTCCCCATCATGGCTACTTATTTCATCAAACCAGCAAGGAGAGTCTCTAGAGTGAGTCATTGCTAGCAATACAGAACAGTGTGATCATGGGAGTGACGGTCTTTGCTATATTATATTTATTATAAGCAAGTTACAGGTCCTGCTCACACTCACTGGGCCATGAACACCAGAGATGTGAACACCAAGAGGTAAAGATCCCACATGCCATAGAGCAACTGAGCCCATGCGCCACAACTACTGAGCCCACATGCCACAACTACTGAAGCCCGCACGTCTAGAGCCTGTGCTCCACAACAAGAGAAGCCGCCGCAATGAGAAGCCCACGCACTGCAACGAGGAGTGACCCCCACTTGCCACAACTAGAGAAAGCCCTCGCACAGCAACAAAGACCCAACACAGCCAAAAATAAATAAATAAATGAATAAATAAATTTATTTAAAATAAAAAGTACCCAGAAAAATAATTTTAAACATACAGGAAAATAAAGAGATGGGGTTACAGCAGATGGTAAATGCTGGCAAATTATTTAACTCACTACCCAAAGTTACTTAAGCAAAGAACCAAATTTTTCAACTTTTAGTTTATTCTAATTTTATATTACTCAACAACATATTATGAAAAGATGATACTTTTCTGGTTTACACTATACCAATTCTGCCAGAAAGATATACCATACTATTTTTAAAAGCAAAAATTTGTAAATTTATTGCAGGCAATGAATCTGATGACCAAATTGATTATTTTTTTCTGTATTAAATCAGAAACTCTTTTTCCTTGTATGTTTGAAATTCATAGGTCACACACAGCTTTGTCTGCTCTCAGGGCTGGTGTCTCTGCTAAGGAATGAATGTCAGAGTGAAAATGTTAGTATCTCATGAGACATAATTCCATATAGAAGCTTAGTGATAAGTTTCTAATGACAATAATAAACATCAATAAGTTTTAAAATTTACTTTATTGAAGTATAGTTGATTTACAATGTTGTGTTAATTTCTACTATACAGCAGTGATTCAGTTATATATACATGTGTGTGTGTATTTATATATATATATATATATACACACACACATATATATATATACATATATATGTTCTTTTTCATATTCTTTTCCATTATGGCTTATCACAGGATATTGAATATAGTTCCCTCATGCTATACAGTGGGGCCTTGTTTATCCATTCTCTATATAATAGTTTGCATCTCTAATCCCAAACTCCCAGTCCATCCCCCCCATCCCCCATCCCCCATCCCCCATCCCCCTTGGCAACCACAAATCTGTTCTCTGTGTCTGTGTGTCTGTTTCTGTTTTTTAGATAGGTTCATTTGTGTCATATTTTAGATTCCACATATAAGTGATATCATATGGTATTTGTCTTTCTCTTTCTGACTTACTTCCCTTAGTATGATAATCTCTAGGTCCATCCATGTTGTTGCAAATGGCATTATTCCATTCTTTTTTACGGCTGAGTAGTATTCCATTGTAAATATGTACCATATCTTCTTTATCCATTCATCTATTAATGGACATTTAGGTTGCTTCCACGTTTTGGCTATTGTAAATAGTGCTGCAGTGAACATTGGGGTGCATGTGTCTTTTCAAATTATAGTTTTCTCTGGATATATGTGCAGGAGTGGCATTGCTGGATTATATGCCAACTCTATTTTTATTTTTTTGAGGAAACTCCATACTGTTTTCCATAGTGGCTGCACCAATTTACATTCCTACCAACAGCAAACATAAATAATTTTAAAAGTAAATGCTGGTGGGCAGGCACCATCTCTTCTGACCATTCTTCTCAAGTGTCTGTGTTACTCCCTGTATAGATAGCTTTCAAGGTATGGGCCTTTGAAATGTCAGGGTCTCTAGAAATGCTATAAAGCATCTAACTACAAAGAGAAAACCTTGAGCTTTTTGTGTTATGACTGTGTGAAAGGTTTCACCTTCCTGAACAGATATAAGTATGAAATCTGGTGTTTCATTTGGTTAGAGTTTGGGTAAAATGCTCTATACTCAGAACAATGTCCTAAGCTACTTTCAATAATTGGTTAAGAATGTCCTAAAGAAATCTAAGAATTAGAATTTTTCAGAACTCTTGTTCCTTCTCTTTTAGGTGCAAGAAACAATACATTTCCTTGTTTTTTTAAGCTGTATAGGCTAACGATAATATAGAGAATTTTCTGATATACATTTGCAGGACTAGGTATAATGCAGCAAAATTCTTAAGTGAGAAGTTGTGTATACTGTACATTTAAAAAAAATCATCCTTTGTAGGAAATGTTCCTATAAGAAACTCAGTCCAATATTTTCCACAATTCTTTACCTTCAGGCAGAGCTAAAGTTCAGCAAGGCAGTTCTTTGGGACATTAACTTAGGACATCTATAAACCTCATTGTGAGACTAAAATATCACTGAAAATATTATTATATGGAGAAAAAATGTGTACATGGTGTTTGATATTCATGGGTTAAAAGAAATATTTGGGTAAACTACTTGGGGCTGATGGGTGGATCCTCCTTCCCAAAGGGCATGCTGAGAACACTAAACCATCTTTAACGGTGATGATAGGGTATGCAAGTTTGAGATTAAAATTGAATTGTTCAGAACAATAGAGGAGAGGCAGTGTACTTGTTCCTTGTTATTTTTGGTGATTTGAAGATATATATACAAATTCTTTGATGCTCCTCCTTTGAAGAGGTGGTACTTACCATCTTCCCTCTTCTGTCTCCTTGAGTGTTGGCTGGACTTTGTGACTTGCTTCTTATGAATAGGCTATGGCATAAATGACAATGTGTGACTTCTGAGACTAGGTAACAAAAGACATTGTGACTTCCTTCTTGCACTTTCTCTTGGATCACTTGCTGTGGAGGAAGCTAGCTGCCGTGTCAAGAGGACATTCAAATAACGTTATGGAGCGGCCCACATGGCGAGGAACCGAGTCCTCTTTTGAGTGAGCCATCTTGGAATTAGATCCTCCAACCCAGTCAAACCTTTATCTGATGACTGCCCCAACTGACAGCTTAACTACAAAGTCATGAGAGACCCTGAGCTAGAACCACCTAGTTAAGCCTCTCCTCAATTCCTGACCCAAAGAAATTTTCAGACAATAAACATTGTTGTTTTAATCTGCTGAGTAATGTGTTATGCAGCAATCAATAACTAATACACTCTTCTGCCATTAAACACTTAGCCTTACCTCTAGATAAGTGTTGAACATATATTTTTTTGGATATTGCTTTGGAAAGATGCCAAATTGTTAGTCCATCTGGAATACACACATATTTCAGCCCTAACTATTCCCCAAATTTCTCTAAATTCGTATCTGCTAAGGGCCATAATCCTGCCAGCGTCCTTCTGAACTTCTGATCATTTTATTTTGCTTATTTATTCAATCAGAAAAAATATAGTTCTCATGACTGTGCTTGATGCTGTGGGAAGATAAAAATATGGGCAAAACATGGTCTCTCTTCATATGTGACACTATACCAGTAGAGATAGGTCTTGAGAAAGGCTATTTCCATTATGTAAGAACCAGAAGTGCAACTGTACTGAACTCATAACTCACTGGGCAAAGTAACATTCTGTCATCCAAATAAAGGGAACATAAGATCTTTTCAGATGTCTCTGAAGTAATTGCCAGACTTCAATTGGGGTTTCTTAAGATTAAGTTATGTGTATTCAGTTGTATATGCCACTTGGATATACTCTAAGAGCCTAAAATGCTTTATTTAGGAGCAGGGAATATCCACAAGTACTCTTTTAGACTTTGGGGTTTCAGGTATCAATAATATATATAATTATTAATTATGGGGACTTAGGTAACTAATTTTTTTCTTTTTAACTGAGATCATAAAAAACAAACAAAAACTATATCATCATTATTCCATTATTCCATAAACATTTTAATGCTTTTCTCTCTCCCAAAATTGAGGAAGGACATGAATTCAGAACAGAGGGCATTTCTTTAAACTGAATGAATTTAGCTCACTACATTACCTTATTTTTTTATTTTGCTCTGGGTCAATGAAAAGTGTGCTGACCAACACTCTCTGACCTGTAACACAGATTGGCAAACTACTGGCCCAGGGGCCAAATTTAGCCTTAAGCCTTTAACTGGGGCTTGAGCTAATAATGATTTTTACTTCTGTAAATGGTTACAATAAAAAAAGAAAAATGAGGCAAAGACTGGTTGTTGTCCACAAGGCCTAAAATATTTACTATCTGGCCCTTACAGAAAAAGATGGCAAACCTCTTATCTATATCAGCCCGTAATTAGATCGCTTTAGAAAAGACTCTGATGCTGCTACAAACCATTGAGATTACTATGGAGTGGTTATCACCACTGGGCTAGTGTCAAGGAAAGATTAGACTTGAGGCTACTTTGGTGTATTCCTTAAACTTCCACTGTCTCTGAAACCTTGGGCAAGTCACTGAATCTCAGTGAGCCCGTTACCTCATTTATAACTTGATAATGGTTGAGGTCACTTCCAAATCTAAAATTCTACTTCTAAGATACCACCAACCTTCTATGGTTTACCTTCCTTTAAATTCTGTTTCTCCTCTTCTTTTTTTTTAACCTATTTTATTGCAGGTTTTTTTCCCCAATTTTATTGAGATTTAATTGACATATAGCACTCTTTAAGTTTAAGGTGTATAGCATAATGATTTGACTTATATGCATCATGAAATGATTACACTAGTAAGTTTAGTGAACATCCAACATCTCATATTGATACAAAATTAAAGAAATAGAAAAAAAAAATATTTTCTTCTTGTGATGAGAACTCTTAGGATATATTCTCTTAACTTTCATATATAACATGTAGCAGAGTTAATTTATTATGTTGTACATTATATCCCTAATACTTGTTTATCTTATAACTGGAAGTTTGTACCTTTCGACTGCCTTAATCCAATCCCCCCTCTCTCTACCCCCCACCTCTGGTAACCACAAATCTGATCTCTTTTTCTATGAGTTGGTTGGTTGGTTGGTTGGTTGGTTTTTGAAGTATAATTAACCTACAACATTATGTTATTTCCTGTCATACAACATACTGATCCACTATTTCTACATGTTACAAAATGATCACTACGGTAAGTCTAGATGCCATCTGTCACTACACAAAGATATTACGTAATTATTGACTATATTCCCCTCTCTGTACATTTCATATGCATGATATTTATTTTGCAACTGGAAGTTTGTACCTCTTAATCTCTCTTACCTCTTTCTGTCCTCCTCACAACTCCCTCCCCTCTGATAGCCACCTGTTTGTTCGCTAAATCTGTGACTCTGTTTCTGTTTTATGTTTATTCACTTGTTTTGTTTTTAGAGTCCACGTATAAGTAAAATCATACAGTATTTGTCTTTCTCCGCCTGACATATTTCACTTAGCATAATACCCTTTAGGTTCATCCATGTTGTTGTAGATGGCAAGATTCCATTCTTTTTTAATGCCTGAGTAATATTCCATTGTATATATATACCACATCTTCTTTATCCATTCATCTATTGTTGGGTATTTAGGTTGCTTCCATATCTTGGCCATTGTAAATAATGCTTCAATGAACATAGGGGTGCATATATCTTTACAAATTGATGTTTTTGTCTTCTTGGGATAAATTACCCAGGCGTAGAATTGCTGGATCATATGGTGGTTCTATTTTTAATTTTTTGAGAAACCTCCATACTGTTTTCCATAGTGGCTGCACTAATTTTCATTCCCACCAACAGTGCATGAGAGTTCTCTTTTCTCCACATCTTTACCAATGCTTGTTATTTGTTGTATTTTGATAATAGCCATTTTGACAAGTGTGAGGATTATCTCATTGTGGTTTTGATTTGCATTTCCCTGATGATTAGTGATGTTGAGCATCTTTTCATATGCCTGTTGGCCATCTGTGTGTCTTCTTTAGAAAGATGTCTATATAGGTCCTCTGCCCATTTTTTAATTGGGTTGTTTGTTTTTTTGATGTTGAATTGTATGAGTTCTTTGTGTATTTTTGGATATTAACCACTTATAGGATATAACACTTGCACATATTTTCTCTTATTCAGTAAGTGGCCTTCACTATACTGAAGCTTTTTAGTTGGATGTAGTTTTATTTGTTTATTTTTGCTTTCGATTCACTCCTGAGGAGACACATCTAAAAAACAATTACTAATACTGATGGCAAAGAGATTATTGCCTGTGTTTTCTACCAGAACTTTCATCACTTCAGGTCTTACATTTAAGTTTTCAATCCATTTTTAATTTATTTTTGTGCATGCTGTGAGAGAGTAGGCCAGTTGATTCTTTTGCATGTAGCTATCCAGTTTTCCCGACACCATTTATTGAATAGACTGTCTTTTTCTCCACTGTATACTCTTTTTTTTTTTTTTACTTTTTGGCCACACCACGCAGCATGTGGAATCTTAGTTCCCTGACCAGGGATCGAACCCACACCTCCTGCAGTGGAAGCGTGGAGTCTTAACTGCCAGACCACCAGGGAAGTCCCTCCATTGTATATTTTTGCCTCCTTCATTGTGTTAATTGACCATACAAGGATAGGTTCAGTTCTGGGCTCTCTATTCTGTTCCATTGATCTAAGTGTCTGTTTTTGTGCCATTACCATACTGCTTTGATTACTGTAGCTTTGTAGTGTAATTTGAAATCAGGGCACATGATACCTCCAGCTTAATTAAGATTATTTTGACTATTTGAGGTCTTTAGTGTTTCCATACAAATTTTAGAATTATTTGTTTTAGTTCTATGAAAACTGCCACTGTTATTTTGATAAGGATTGCACTGAATCTGTAGGTTGCTTTGGGTAGTATGGTCATTTTAACAATATTAATTCTTTCAATCCATGAGCATGATATATTTTCCATCTGTGTCATCTTCACTTTCTTTCATCAGTATCTTACAGTTTTCTGAGTGCAGGTCTTTTACCTTCTTAGATAGATTTATTCTTAGGTATTTTATTCTTTTTGATGCAGTTGTAAATGGGATTGCTTTCTTCATTTCTCTTTGTGATAGTTCATTGTTACTGTATAGAAATGCAACAGATTTCTGTATATTAGTTTTGTATCCTGCAACTTTACCAAATTCATTAGTGTGTTCTAGTAGTTTTTTGGTGATCTCTTTAGGATTTTTCTGTATATACTATCATGTCATCTGCAAATAGTGTCAGTTTTATTTTTCCTTTTCAATTTGTATTCCTTTTATTTCATTTTCTTGTCTGATTGCTGTGGCTAGACTTCCAATATCAAGTCTAATAAAAGTGGAGAGGGCTTCCCTGGTGGTGCAGTGGTTGAGGGTCCGCCTGCTGATGCAGGGGACGCAGGTTCGTGCCCCGGTCCGGGAGGATCCCACATGCCACGGAGCGGCTGGGCCCATGAGCCATGGCCGCTGAGCCTGTGCATCCGGAGCCTGTGCTCCGCAACGGGAGAGGCCACAACAGTGAGAGGCCTGTGTACTGCAAAAAAAAAAAAGTGAAGAGAGTGAGCATCTTTGTCTTGTTCCTGATCATAGAGGAAATACTTTTCAACTTTTCACCAATGAATATGATGTTAGCTGTAGGCTTGTCATATATGGATTTTATTAGATTGAGCTATGTTCCCTCTATACCCACTTTGTTGAGAAATTTTATCGTAAATGAATGTTGAATTTTGTCAGAAGCCTTTTCTGCATCTATTGAGATGGTTATGTAATTTTTATGCTTCAATTTGTTAAGGTGGTATATTACATTAGTTGATTTGTAGATATGAAACATCCTTGCATACCTAGGGTAAATCCAGCTTGATTATGGTGTATGATCCTTTTACTGTATGGTTGAGGATTTTTGCATCTATGTTCATGAGTGATATTGGCCTGTAATTGGCCTGTAATTTTCATTTTTTGTGTTATCTTTGTCTGATTTTGGTATCAGGGTGATGCTGGCTTTGTAGAATGAGTTTGGAAGCATTCCTTCCTCTGCAGTTTTTGGGAATATTTTGAAAGGGATGGGTGTTAACTCTTTTCTAAATATTTGGAAGAATTCACCTGTGAGGCCATCTGGTCCTGGACTTTTGTTTGTTGGGAGTTTTTAAAATTACTGACTAAATTGCATTACTGATAATTAGTCTGGTCATATTTCCTATTTCTTCCTGAATCTGTTTTGGGAGATTGTATATTTCTATGAATTTGTCCATTTCTTCTAGGGTTGTCCTTTTTATAGGCGTATAATTGCTCATAATAATCCCTTATGATTGTTTATAATTCTGTGGTGTTGGTTGTAACTTCTTCATTTCTGATTTTATTGATTTGCGTGTTCTCTCTTTTTTTCTTAATGAATCTGGCTAAAGGTTTATTGACTTTATCATTTAAAAAATACAGCTTAGTTTCATTGATCTTTTCCATTTTTTTTAGCCTCTATTTCATTTATTTTTGCTCTGATCTTTATGAGTTCTTTTTCCTTCTACTAAGTTTGGGTTTTGTTTGTTCTTCTCTTTCTAATTCCTTTAGGTGAAAGGTTAAGTTTTTTATTTGAGTTTTTTTTCCTGTTTCCTGAGGTAGGCTTGTATCACTGTAAACTTCCCTTTGAGAACTGATTTTGCTGTGTCCCGTAGATTTTGGATCATTGTGTTTTTGTTTTCATTTGTTTTCATGATTTTTTTTTTTTTTTTTTTTTTTTTGCAGTACATGGGCGTCTCACTGTCGTGGCCTCTCCCATTGTGGAGCACAGGCTCCGGATGCACAGGCTCAGTGGCCATGGCTCTTGGGCCCAGCCGCTCCGCAGCATGTGGGATCTTCCTGGACCGGGGCACAAACCCACATCCCCTGTATCGGCAGGCGGACTCCCAACCACTGCGCCACCAGGATAGCCCCTTCAGGTTAGTTTTAAAATTTTCTTTTTTGGTTTCTTCAGTGATTCATTGGTTGTTTAGTAGTGTATTGTTTAGCTTCCATGTGTTTATTGTTTTTGTGTTTTTTGTTTTCTTGTAGTTGATTTCTAGTCTCAGAGCCTTGTGGTTGGAAAAGATGCTTGATATAATTTCAGTTTTCTTAAATTTATTGGTATTTGTTTTGTGGCCTAGCATGTGATCTATCCTGGAGAATGTTCCATTTGCACTTGAAAGAATGTGTATTCTGCTGCTTTTGGATGGAATGCTCTCTACATATACATAAGTCCATCTGATCTAATGTGTCACTTAAGGCTAGTGTTTACTTATTATTTTCTCTCTGGATGATCTACCTATTAATGTAAGTGGGGTGTTAAAGTCCCTTACTATTATTGTGTTACTGTCAATTTCTCCCTTTGTGTCTGTTAATATCTGCTTTATATATTTAGGTGCTCCTATGTTGGGTGCATCTATATTTACCATCATTATATCTTCTTCTTGGATTGATCCCTTGATCATTATGCAATGTCTTTCTTTGTCTCTTGCTACAGTCTGTTTTAAAGTCTATTTTGTCTGATATACTTAGTACTTTCCTTTTTTGTCCATTTGCATGGAGTACCTTTTTCCATCCCCCTACTTTTAGTCTGTGTGCATCTGTAGATCTGAAGTGAGTCTCTTGTAGGCAATGTATATATGGGTCTTGTTTTTGTATCCATTCAGCCACTCTCTATCTTTTGATTGGAGCATTTAGTTCATTTACATTTAAAGTAATTATTGACATATAGGTACTTATTGCTATTTTGTTAATTGAGAATTATTTTTGTAGTTCTTTTCTGTTCCTTTCTTCTCTTCCCTTGTGACTTAATGACTAACTTTAGTGTTATGTTTGGATTTCTTTCTCTTTTGTATGTGTATATCTATTATAGATTTTTGGTTTGTAATTACCATGAGGTTTATATATAGTAATATATATGATAATTTTATATGCATATATAAAAAATATATATATGATTATTTTAGGTTGCTGATCTCTTTAGTTCAAACATATTTTAACAACCCTGCATTTTTACTCACCACCCCCACCCACATTTACTGTTTTTGACACCATATTTTACATCTTTTTGTTTTACATACCCTTAACTGCTTATTGTAGATATAGATGATTTTAGTACTTTTATCTTTTAAACTTTCTACTGGCTTTATAAGTGGTCATGTTACTACCTTTACTGTATAAATACCTTTACCAATGAGATTTTTCCTTTCATAATTTTCATAATTCTAGTTGTGACCTTTTTTTTTGTCTTAAAGAAGTCCCTTTAACATTCTTGTACAGCTGGTTTGGTGTTGCTGAACTCTTTTAGCTTTTGCTTGTCTATAAAACTTTTGATCTTTCCTTCAAATCTGAATGAAAGCCTTGCTGGGTAGAGTAGTCTGATTGTAGGTTTTTCCCTTTCATCACTTTAAACATATTATGACATTCCCTTACGGCCTGCTGCAGGGTTTCTGCTAAAAAGTCGGCTGATGGCCTTATGGGAATTTCTTATACGTAACTTGTTGCTTTTCCCTTACTGCTTTTAAGATTCTCTCTTTATCTTTAATTTTTGCCATTTTAATTACAGTGTGCCCTGGCATCTTCCTCTTTGGTTGATCCTGCTTGGGCCACTGTGATTCCTGGACCTGGATGTCTGTTTCCTTTCCCAGGTTAGGGAAGTTTTCAGCTATTATGTTTTCAAATATGTTCTCTGCCACTTTCTCTCTCTCTTCTTCTTCTTCTGGGTCCTTTATAATGCAAATGTTAGTACACTTGATGTTGTCCTACAGGTATCTTAAACTATACTCATTTTTAAAAATTGTTTTCTTTTTTCTGTTCAGCTTGAGTGATTTCCATCATTCTGTCTTCCAGCTTGCTGATTTGTTCTTCTGTATTATCTAATGTTGATTCCTTCGATTGTATTTTTTATTTCAGTTATTTTATTCTTCAGCTCTGTTTCATTCTTTTTTATATTTTCTAACTCTTGTTAAAGTTCTTACTGTGTTCATCCATTCTTCTACCAAGATCTTAGAGCATCTTTATGATCATTACCTTGAACTCTTTATCAGGTAGATTGCCTATCTCTACTTCACTTAGTTCTTCTGGGGTTTTATCTTGTTCCTTTGTTTGGAACATATTTCTCTGTAGCCTCATTTTGCCTAACTCACTGTTTTTATTTCTGTGTTTCTGGTAGGTTGGTTATGTTTCCCAATCTTGGAGAAGTGGTCTTTTGTAGGAGACTGCCCTCTGGTTACTAGAGCTATATGCCCTAGGGGTGCCCCCAGTGTGGGTTGAGTGAGCCCTTCTATTGTAGCAGGCTGACTATTGTGGGCAGTCTCGTAGGCCTGGATGGCCCCCAGTTCAGTTGGTTTCCAGGCCCTGCCTTATGTGGAGGCTGCCAGCTGCTGGTGGACAGGGCAGGGTCCTAAGGCTGCTGGGTGTAGAGCTCCTGGGGATCCCAGGGCTAGTGCTGGCCCTCTAGTGGGCAGAGCCAGGTCCCAGGGTGGCTGACTCTGGGGCTTGCAGTGCCTGATCTAGTGTCAGCTTGCTGGGGGCAGGGCCAGTTCCTGACTTTACTGGCTGCAGGTTCTGGGGTGTCCCAAAGGTGGTGCTGGCCTGCTGGTGAGTGGGGCTAGATCCCAGAGCAGCTGGCTGAGGGGCCTAAGCTGTCTAGTTGTCAGCCTGCTGGTGGGCAGGGCTGGGGCCCAGGGAATCCCAGGGCTGGTACTGGCTCACTGGTGGGTGCTGCTAGTCCTGGGGTCTCTGCCTGCAGGACTCTAGGGGTCCAGGTGTTGGTGTTGGCCCACTAATGGGTGGTCCTGGGGCCCATGGGTCTCAAGGCTGGCGCCAGCCTGCAGATGAATGGGCTGGGTCCTGACACTGTAGGTTGCAGGGCTGCATTGGTCCTGGAGCTGGTGTTGACCTCTGGTGGGCAGGGCTGGGAACCAGGGCATCCCAGGGCTAGTGCCCTCTTACTGGTGGACAGGTTCAGATCCTGGGCCTAGTGCTGGCCCACTGATGGGCAGAACTGGGTTCTGACATCTCTAGCTGCAGGGCCGCAGGGGTCCTGGAGCTGCTGTTGGCCCACTGGTAGGTGGAACCAGGACCTGAGGTCACTGGCTGCAGTTCCCAGGGGTCCCTGAGATGGTGGGTGAGGTTGATCCTAGATCTAGTACTGGCAGTACAGGGCATCTGGGGGTTTAAGGGGTCCTAAGGAAGCCAGCCTGCTGGTGGGTGGGGGCAGGGCAGAGTCCTGAGGCTAATAGGCTAGAGGGAGGATTCCAAAATGGCACTTGCCAGCACCAGTTTCCACATGGTAGAACCAGCTCCCCAAAATGGCTTCCACCAGTGTCTGTATCCCCAGGGTGAGCTCCAGTTGCCTCCTGCCTCTCTGGGAGCCTCTCCAAGATCAGCAAGCGGGTCTGACCCAGGATCCTTTCCAATGCCTGCTTCTGCCCTGGGTCTTGGAGCATGTGAGATTTTGTGTGCACCCTTTAAGAATGGAATTTCTTTTCTATAGCCCTCTGGCTTTCCTGAAATAAGCCCTGATGGCCTTTCAAAGCCAAATGTTCTAGGGGTTCATCTTCCCAGTGCAGGTCCCAGTGCAGGACCCCAGTGCAGAGCCCAATGTGAGGCTCAGTCCCCTCGTTCTTTGGGGACAACCTCTGCAGTTGTAATTATCCTCCCATTTGTGGGTTGCCTACCCCAGGGCTCTGGCTCTTTATACCACATCTCCACCCTTCCTACTTATCTCAATGTGGTTTCTTCTTTATATCTTTAATTATAGAAGATCTTTTCTGCTCATCTTCAGGTCTGTCTCATCAATAGTTGCTCTGCAATTTTTATAATTTTGGTGTGCCTTTGGAAGGAGGTGAGATCAGGTGCCATCTTGGACACCAGAATCTTAGTCACAAGAAGGCTGTCAGAAGCAATGTGATTACAGGCTTCCTTGGCATATCCAAAAGGAGAGAGATTTTCAGTTTCTCCTCTTAAAATCAACAACTAATAAGATATTGACAAGCTTTCTTAGTTAATTTCCTCACAGGCTAAATTTCTTGGACATCTCTGTTCACTTGGACCAAAATGGCTCTTCAGAATGCAGTTGATTTACATAATAGGAAAATTCCAGAAACAGAAAACTATTATTTGCATTGGTAGACTCTAAGTGTAAAATATTCTTGGTAGGTGTGGTAATTAAGCAAAAGTAAGAAGTACCCATTTGTTCATTTCTAAAACATTTCAGATCATGGATAGATCTTAGATCTAGAACACTGATGACCTTCCAAAATTCAAAATAAGTAATTCTAAGGTTGGTATTATTTCAACTGAAAAATATAACCTTTTAGAGATATTAAGTATAGAATTATTACCCTGTTTGGTCAGAAGAAAGATACCTTAGACTTCAATTCAACATCTAATTATGATAGATGCAGCCTAATTTCAAGCTAAAATAAAGATATTTATTCTTGCTTAATTCTCCTAACCATAAATTTCTTCTGGAATAAAAGAAACATTTGAACATTAAAATGGTACTTTTAATATTTATCTTTTTTTTTTTTTTTACAAAGAACCTTAACTTTACATGAAAGCATCAAAAATAGCATACTCATCTAAGGTCAAATATGTTATTTACTTATCAATTTGGTTTCTTTAAAAAATTCAGTTGTTAAAGAATTATGGCTTCCTGCAAGTAGTTAATAGGTTATAATATGTAGACAAACTTAGAACAGTTCAGGATAGAATGATTTTAAATAAAATTTAATACCTTATTGTCCTATGACCACTTATTTCTTTGGTAACACTTGCACTTTTTTTTCTGAAAAGGTGTCTGGAATTGACTGGACTAAAAGAATTTTATAGCTCGCCACACTTTGCCCCATGGCAAGTTGGCAGGGAGCAGAGACTGGCTGTTAAGTCTCAGTAACCAGAGGAGCCTGGTGTTTCCTTGGCAAAGTAAATGTGGACCTAATTTCTGGCTCTAAGCAGGGAAGAGAAATAGAACAATGACCAATGATGGCTGTATGAATTTTCCTCTCCTTTAAAACTCCTTTTATAAAAAGTTACAAAAGTTTTCTACATAGAAAGACTAGTGCTAGCTAGTCCCTTCCTTGTGCTAGCTTTCTTTCTTCACTTAGATTTTCTTTTCCCTATATCTTACTTTGTAAGTATAATTATATCTTTTTTCATTGCCTTGGTATTCTATTAGATTATATAAGTGAGGACAGGACCACATTTTTAATATTTTTTTACTACCCCTCTTCCTTTATAATCTCCACATCCTAGGAACTTTATTTTATTTTATTTTTTGTGGTACGCGGACCTCTCACTGTTGTGACCTCTCCCGTTGCGGAGCACAGGCTCTGGACGCGTAGGCTCAGCGGCCATGGCTCACAGGCCCAGCTGCTCCGCAGCATGTGGGATCTTCCCAGACCGGGGCACGAACCCGTGTCCCCTGCATCGGCAGGTGGACTCTCAACCACTGCGCCACCAGGGAAGCCCCCTAGGAACTTTATTGATAGTCTTGAGCAACTTTTAAAAAATTATTCATTGCAAATCATTTGAGTAAACCTTCACCAATTAAGACTGATTATATAATTCAATCTGAATTAATTATGAAATAATTAATACAATTTTATTCCTCTCATGAATATAACATTTATTTATCATGAACATTAATGAGAGAAATCTGCTTTAATGTACGCGTAAGAGTGATCTGCATTGGCTTATGACTTGTTGAAATAGTTTCTTCTAAAGTGTTTGAGCATAACTCTTCTCTTAATTAGTTTAAATGTGAACACAGCTACTTTACTGAGCTCTTTGAGAACAAGAAGTGAGTACTTATCTCTGTGAACCTATCACTTAACAAGTCCTGGGATATAGTAGTTACTCAATAAATGCTTGTCAAATTAAATTTTATATGTAACTGAGTGACTAGCATTTGTTAAGAAAGAAAAACTTCTTCCTCATTCCTAGGAGAAATGGCACAGAGACTGTATTAGTTTGCTAGGGCTGCTGTAACAAAGTACCACAAACTGAGTGGCTTAAACAACAGAAATGTATTGTCTCACAGTTCCATAGGCTAGAAGTCTGAGATCGAGATATTGGCAAAGTTGGTTCCTTCTGCAATCTGTGAGGGAAGGATATATTCCTCTCCTTGGCTTGTAGATTGACTCTGTTCTCTATGTCTCTTCACATTATTTTCTATCTCTCTGTGTCTGTGTCCAAATATCCTCTTCTTCTAAGTGCTCCGGTCACAATGGATTAGGACCCACCCTACTGACTTCATTTTAACTTGATTAGCTCTGTAAAGACCCTATCTCCAAATAAGGTATTCTGAGGGACTAGGAGTTAGAACTTCAACATATAAATTTTAGGGGGTCACAATTCAATTCATAAGAAACACTGAAAGACTAGGGTCTGAATTAGTATTTGTATGGCATAACTGAATAAATGTGTTCATGCTCCAAAAAATACACTGGAATATAGTATCTAGGTCAGTGTCCAGTCTCTACCTTCAATAAGGTGCCTCTAGGGAAGTTTGCATTACAAAATATTAATCAGGTGAAAACAGCACTCAAAGGGTGAAACAGAGATATATCAGTGAGGATGCTTTGAACTGTGAGTAAAAGACATCTTCAATTTAAATAGACTTAAGCCATAAGGATATTTACTATTATACATGACAAGAAATCCTGAGGTAGACAGTCTATAAGACTATTTAATTCAGTGTCTGAAGGACCCTGTTTCTTTCCATTGTTTTCCTTGCCTAAGCATGTCAGCTTTGTACATAGCAAAAAGCTCTGCTAATGTTTACCAGATGGCTGCAGCAGGCCCGTACATTGTAACCCGACATGACAAAATAAAGGGCACAGAGGGAAGCTGTGATTTCCTTGTGTATTTTTTTAAAAAGTAGGAAAATATTTACCAGAAGTCTTCTAGCAAACTTTTCCTCATATGTCATTGCTCAGTACACCCATGTCTAAAACAGTTACCAGCAAGGAGAACAGAAAAATCATGACTGGCCTAGACTAGTCAGGATTTACCTCATGGGAATGGGCATGAGACCAATGTCTCCTGATGCACATGGACATGTAGAAAGGGGTGGGTACCTGAACAAAAGTAGGGCTCTTTCAATAAGAAGGGAAAACGGATATGGAGTAGACAGCCAACACTATCACATAAGTCAAACTTTGTACCTCCTTTTTCCCACACACAATCTAAAATAATATCCATACCTACTTGAGACACATTCATTATCTCTCCAGTGGGAGACATCCCAAAGTCTCAGCCAGCAACCACATCCAGCACTGAGGCCAAGAGCTCTCTGTCAGGTCTGGACATGGTTCCTTGTGAACCCATGGCTTAAAGTTTTCCACCTCAAACATTTTCAATATGAAATAATAGAGAAGGAACAAGATAAATATAATTGAAACTCTTATTTGGAAAGGAGAGAATGGAAATGACATTCAGTGGATATTGGCCCATAGCCCATATCATATCCTATTAGAAAGAAGAGAGGACTGCCCACCCTAGCAGTGATGAGTCCCTTGGTCGGCCAATATGGTAGTCTCTGATTCTGTTTTTTGGGATAACCCATTGCCTTCCATTGCCCTTAGTTCTGTTCTTTTGGGAACATCTTCCTTGTTCATTGTCTTCTATGGCTACATTTGAAACAGGTATTAGATAGTTTAGCACTTTTTGTTAGTGTGAGTTTGGGGTGCTGGGAGGGTGCCTAAGGAATTGAACTATCACAGAATTGCTCATTGCTGTGGATTGGCCAGGCTTAGAATTTCTTTGATAGTCAATTCCCTAAGAGACTTAGTGGATTCTGATTTCTTTTGGCTAATTCTACAAATCAGTAAATACGGTCAGAGAGTCCAACTAGACATAGTCTTTGGGTCTGAGCACTTCAGTCTTCTAGCCATAAACATCTCTCTGAGATCTGCCCATTCTCCTAGTTCACATTTTGATGACCTTTGTTGCTAGTGTAATTGAAAACAATGAATGTAGATAGAGAAGCCCCTTCTGTAAACCTATATTTGACATAAAACTAGGTGCCTTTGTCCAATGTAAGTTATTTAGCAGGACATCTATAGGAGAAACTTTGGCAACTAAGTTTATCTCCTACTACTGCCTCCCACGTCCTTCTCTGTTTTCAGCCTAAGCTTCCATTTTTGTTATACGTTTTTAGTGAAAACCATAAGACGTAGTCAACATTTACTGACATTCTCATTCTTACTACCATTTCTCCTAATACTAGACACTACTACAATACTTCAGTTGTTTTCAAATTCAAACAACAGAATATCCCAACTCAGATTATCTTAAACAGTGAGAATATTTGTTATTCAGATAATAAGAAGGCTGAAAATAGTGTTCCATCAGTTAAATGACATATCAAGGCCTCGGATTTTTTTCCATTTTTCTGTTTTGTCATTTTAAGCATATCAACTTTGTTTTCAGGCTAGCTTCTCCCGTGGCTGCACCAGGTTCATGCAACCTATCCTACATAATGTCCAGTGGAAGAAGCTAGGCTCAAGTATTGGGTAGACAACTAAAATGTTCACTATAAATGTCTAGATAGAAGAGTGCTGATGGTTAACGCTAAGAAAGATAGCCAATGGGTACATCAGGTTAGAAACAAAGGTGGTAGGCAAAAGTGGTAGAGAATTGCATCTTTTAGAATACATTCAGCTGCAAATAACAGAAACCCAACTGAAAGTGGTGGCTTAAACAGTAGGAAAATTTACTGGTTCAGACAACTGGAAGTCCAGACATAGACTGGGCTTCAGATATGGTTAAAACTCAGTTCAACAACATCACCAAGGACCCAGGATAACATCAGTTCTATCCTAAAGTGGTTTTCTCATATTCGTAGGGTGGTAGTAACAATTGAAGCTACATGCTTCTTTGTTTAAAAAAAAAAAAGCCATCTCTTCTAATGACTCACTTATAAGCGAGGAAACTTTTCCTAGAAGCCTCCAAACAATCTTCTTAGCATGTCTTGTTGGCCTAGGAACAGTCATGTGCCTATTCCTAAACCAGTCTGTTTCTAAAGGAATGCCATGTGCTGATTGGTTTAAGCATTAGGTCCTAGACCAATTGTAGGCCAAAAAGGATCAGATTGTATTGATTGAGGCAGACTTATCAGGGCCTGCCTCACATGTCTAGGTCAGTTCCTTACACCAAATGGCTGATGCACGGTGTCAGGAGGTGGGATAGATGTTGAAGAGATTACCTCATTGTCTACTACACAAGTGGAAGCCAACATTAAGGGATACCCCAGGTCGCGTGGGGAAGGGATGCGGGCCACAGGGGCGAGCACACTCTGGGAACATGGCAGCAGCGAACCTCGCCCAGATCATTGACGTGGACATCGACTGCGACAGCGTCTTCAAGTATGTGCTGATTCGAGTCCATGCGGTGCTGCCCTCCGGGGCCCTGGCCAGGGAGAGCAAAGAGATCATGAGCGGCTACAAGTGGGCGGAGTACCACTCCGACATCTACAGACGAGGTATCAGGCGAGATGCAGAAGGGCTATGACTGCGAGTGCCTGGGACGTGGGTGCATCTCCCACCAGAGCCAGGGCAAGAAGGTCCACGTGTACGGCTACTCCATGGGTTACACGGTCGCGCCCAGCACTCCATCTCCACTGAGAAGATCAAAGCCAGGTACCCTGACTACGAGGTTACCTGGGCCGACGACGGCTACTGAGGCCCACCCAAGGCTGGCCGTCTCCAGCAGCCCACTGGAACTCTGCCCTCAAGGCCACCTCCCAAGGGGTTGGGCTGCACCCCCTAGCACCTTGCCGCCCTGGCCAAGCCTCAGTGCCTGGGGTTACCTCTCTAGGGAGAATTAAAAGCATCATCACCTCCACTGGTCCCTGAAAAAAAAAGAAAAAAAAAAATTAAGAGACAAAAGATAGATGGCAAAGTACAAGAATGAAACAGGGCAATTCAGAGCAGGGTGCTGGCTGGAGCATGTCTTTTCTATATGATCTGTCTGGACAGTTTGACCACATAAGAAATAGAGGCTTCAATAACCAATATCTGACATTTTAATCTAATATTTCATTGTATGTATGATACAGCAGATACCTTTAATTATAATTCAGTTCATTAAATTCTTTTATAATTTCTCAAAAATTAAATTTCCTGTCAGCATCCTAAAAATGGCAATGTGACATATATGTGAGGAAGTACTAAAGTATTTTACAAAATTGAGAATTTTAAGATTTTATAATTTAAATTGTCAGTAACATTTATAGAGTTCAGTGTAAACATAGCTCTACACTAATCCCTGGAAGACTAAGCATTTTACATTAAATAAAATTTTTGTTTATTAAGTCATTTTCAGTCAGACCTGTGATTACTAGGGGTGCATGTAGTGTTAAGACCATAGATGCAGAGCATGTGTAGGGATTCTAGAATTTCATTTTAATCATCTTTGAAGATGTATAATTTTGTTTTTTAAGAAGTCAAGAAGCCCACAATAAAAGACATTTTATGTTTAAAATGTTTTTTTCATTACCCCAGCACCGTTGGGATTATTTCAGCATGACATTTATGTTACAGAATTAAGAAGAGGGGAGCATACTTCTTGAGTAAAACATGGGCTTCTACTATGGTGGTTCTGCCTTTGTTTTCAGTGTTATTTAAATCCAGGACGATGGAAGTGCTTTGGAGTGATTTTTCTAAAACTTAAATCTGCTCATGTTGCTCCGCTGCTTCAAACTCATCAGCAGCCACTCACAGCCCTCACGTTGGATCCCAGACTCCTTAGTTCAGCCACAAAGGCCATCAGGAGAGACCCCTACTTACCTTTCTATTTCCTTCTCTGACTCATCTCCCTAGTCCCAGTCCATATTCCAACTATACTGATGAACTATTTGCAGTTTCCCAAATCACCAAACTCTTCCATGCTTCTGCCAGGAGCACCTTTCATCCTCCTTTCCTCCTAATCAGCTCTCTTCTTTAGGATGCTCATCCAGGATCATCACTTCCCTCCTAGGAATACACATGTCTCCCTGGGCTGATGTCTGCCATTGCACTACCTACAACATATTCTGTTGAGGATGTTTATTCTTTTTCCCCATTAGAAGACCATGTCACCTTCGCCTTTTTACCTCCCTCCAGAGCTTAATAAAATATTTGGCAGTTAATAGGCACTTAATAAGCATTTTTGGACTGGATGAATTTACTTTTTCTTACATTTGCTCGTAATTAAAATAGCTATCATTTGTTAAAAAGCTTTTACATGCAAGCACTGTAGTAGATGCTTTACATTTTTTATCTCGTTTAATTTTCACAGTTGTCATGTGAGTGGGAATCACTATCCTCGTTTTAATGGATGAGGAAATAGGCTTAGAGAAGTTCAGTAATTTATCTAAAATTAAGTAAGAGAGCTGGGATCAACCTCAAGTCTGTCAGGTTCCAGAACTCTGCTTTTTTTCTCCATGCAGCACATTATGGAGATCCTCCCTAATACCTAAAGATGAGAGGGTGCCAATCTCACAGTTATTCCAAGCAGATATACAGACCGTAAGCAGTGTTCCAAGATAAGCAGGCATCATTCCCATGGCTTAGAGTTATCATCACCTTAAGAAAAGAATACTAATCAGAAGCTGGAAGTATAGGAAATAGGATTCCGATTTTCAGGAATCCAGATCCAGAGATAAATCACTCTCCAGACAAGTGAACTGGGTCTCAGTGTAAGGCTCCATCCCAGCAAGGAATTGGAATACTAAGTGGGGGGGGGGGGGGGCGGGAATTGAAGCCCAGAGATTGAAATGTAACCAAGTTGACAGGGTTAGGGACTAACATATGGCCACCCAGGGATCACCAGATACCAAGTCTATGACAACAAGGCTAATTCTTAAGTCCCACTTAAAATATGGTGAATCTTTTAGTATATTTTCCACCCTAGACCCATGAATTGAGCAATGATATGAGAGATATCGGCACAACCTATCTCCCGGGAGAGTCAGGCAATGAGTCAAAGGAAAAAAATGTGCTGAGCAGCTTCCTAGATGAGAATTTCTGTCAAACAGTTGCTAAATCAGTGTTTAGGAAGAGAAAAATAATTTCTAACTTGATCCTTCCTGAACTTAAAAAAATAAAGAGTCCTTAATTATAGTCTGTATTGACTTTTTTTTTTAAGTTTTTTATTTATTTTTTAGCTGAGTTGGGTCTTTGTTGCCGTGCGCGGCCTTCTCATTGCAGTGGCTTCTCTTGTTGTGGAGCACAGGCTTTAGGCGCACGGGCTTCAGTAGTTGTGGCATGCAGGCTCAGTAGTTGTGGCTTGTGGGCTCTAGAGTGCAGGCTCAGTAGTTGTGGCACATGGGCTTAGTTGCTCCGCGGCATGTGGGATCTTCCCGGACCAGGGCTCGAACCTGTGTCCCCTGCGTTGGCAGGCAGATTCTTAACCACTGCGCCACCAGGGAAGTCCTGCTTCTCTTTTTTTTTCTTTGCGGCACGCGGGCCTCTCACTGTTGTGGCCTCTCCCGTTGCGGAGCACAGGCTCCGGACGCGCAGGCTCAGCAGCCATGGCTCATGGGCCTAGCCGCTCATGGGCCTAGCCACTCCGCGGCATGTGGGATCCTCCCGGACCTGGGGCACGAACCCGTGTCCCCTGCATCGGCAGGTGGACTCTTAACCACTGCGCCACCAGGGAAGCCCCCGCTTTTCTTGATGGACTACTTTTCCTTTGTTTCTGCATTCCCTCACTTCTCTAACTGTTAACTTCTTGGGCCTGCTCTTTGGAACTTGGGGAAGGCTTAGGAGACTAAGGCTTTTTTTCTACAAATAATAAATGGGGGACACAGAGGGACATTTGTACCCAGGAAGGCCCCACAGAGTTGTTCTTGGTTTCAATACCCGCCTTTCTTTGATACTCCTCAATCCTGAGGGGAATGGGGCGGGACATGAAAGGGAATAAAGTTTTGGACAGAGAGGTTAATTATAAACTCAGTAGAGGAACTCAGTTTTAGGTGGATTCAGTTTCAACCTTTGTTGCTAGTCTAGCTCTGACTATTTGCTCAAGTTCTGATTACAAGTCTCTGTCTGATTTTCTAAGACCTGTTTGTGCTTCAGCTTGGTTAACTGAGTTTCTGCCTTGCTTCCTTGTGGCTGGTGTCTGACTTAGTATCCTCAACAACCAGAGTCCTGTTTTATTATCCATCTCTACTATCAACCCTTTCAGGGACTGGAGTCTGTCCCTGAACACCAGCCAGGTGGCTAAAGTTACTTGCTGATGAGCATCCCTGATGCAAACTCTCTGCCTACTAGAACTTCCAAACTTCTTTCCTCTGGGTGCCCTATTTTCTCCCTTTTAGGGTACCCTACTCTGAGTATCAGAACCCAAATGATACCGACTATTTGAATTTATCTATTGCTATAGCCTGTAGATATCATGCTGCTCTATACTTTACCCCAGCACCTTGAGAAAGGACTATCTACTCCCAACCTCTCCTGTCAGGCTGTACCTCATCTGGTGGATAGTTCTAATTCTAGGAGCTGGTGACTCAGAGGCGGCTCCATTAAGAAGCAGTTAAACTCTGTATCTAGAATTTACTTTGTCTTTAGTTAATGGAGCTTCCTAGACTTCTAGCACTTGATGGAAATGAAGCAGTCTAGAAATTTTGAGGTTAAACATTATTTTAGAGTGGAAATATTATCGAGTGGGAACATGAATAGAACAGCAATATCAGGTCACGTTATGCATTTTTTGAAGTAATTTTTTAAAAATTTTAAAATTGGGACTCTATGTGGAAGACTTCAGTTGCTTCCAAACGTTAATATCTTGGGACTTGATGTAATCCTATTCACATATGATTCACATTATTCAGTTTAAAGGGAAGGAAGAGTAACCATTTTCTTCAAATGAGAAACATAACTCAAAGGAAAAAATTTCCAAACACATGAAAATTAATTTGCATATTCTTTGGAGATAGGAAGAATTTATTTTAATTAATTTCAGCATCCTTCAACAATGAACACACAAGGAAAAATATTCTTTCTTGACTGTGAAACAATATGACAGGCTCCAGCCTCATTTTCTCTGCCTCTGCCACCTTGGCTTCCCACCAGCTGGGTTCAGGTTTTCTACTGGCAGGTGTGGTCCCATCATATCCCAGAGTGCTCAAGCCTGCAGGCTGGATATTCTAAAGAACCTCAGCATACAATGGCCTCTCCTTCACTAAGCTCAGTGTCATATCACCACCCTTGGGCCAATAGCCCTTCCTGCATATTCTTCCAACAAACATCTAATATGCTGGTTCTGAGCCAGGCACTGGGCAGAGGCAGATCCATGTTTTGTGTGATCTGAAGCTTATATAATTTGGAGACCCTCTTTAAGAAAAAGAGAATTAAATTACAAACCAAAAGCAGGTATGAAAATGAATAGAGAAAGGAAATCATGACAAATTTAAGTTTTTAAAAGCTGATAAATTCCACGAAAATCACAAAATCTATAAAAACAGTATTTTTTAACTTATCGTCTGACAAAACTCTCTGATACTTTCCCCCTATTTTTGTCTGTACAATCCTTGATAATTTCTTCATATAACAATAATTTTTGTGAAAATTATTTCTATAGAAATACATTTTTCTATAGAAATAATGGAGAGACCTCTTGCATGGTTGATCAAAAATAATTTTTTAAATTAAAAGTTTAGAAAAATTTCTTTCAGTCTCACTACTTATTATTAGTAATGTCATGTAAGTTTTTAAGATTTAGGAAAACTTCTATCAAGTTTTCTTCATATCTAAGCAGTAAGACTTGAGGAATTTCAACTCTTCTAGTACAGGGGCTAATCTTAATACTCTGAAGTGTCATTGATGTCCTCATTGTAGTGGTGTCTTATGAGTTTTTTTTTTATTAAAGTATAGTTGATGTACAATATTATGTAAGTTACAGGTGTACAATATAGTGATTCACAGTTTTTAAAGGTTATATACTACATTTATAGTTATTATAAAATATTGTCTATATTCCCCATGTTGTATAATATATCCTTATAGCTTATTTTACACCTAATATTTTGTACCTGTTAAACCCCTAACCTTATGTTACCCCTCCCCCCTCCCTCTCCCCACTGGTAACCACTAGTTTGTTCTCTATATCTGTGACGCTGCTTCTTTTTTGTTATATTCACTAGCTTGTTGTATTTTTAAATTCCACATATAAGTAATATCATACAGTATTTGTCTTTCTCTGCCTGACTTATTTCACTTAGCATAATGCCCTCCAAGTTCATCCATGCTGCTGCAAATGGAAACATTTCATATATATCATATATATATGCATATATATATATTCATCTGTTGATGGACACTTAGGTTGCTTCCATATCTCGACAGTTGTAAATAATGCTGCTATGAACATTGGATTGCATATATCTTTTCTTTTTTTTTTTTTTTTTTTTTTTTTTGCGGTACGCAGGCCTCTCACTGTTGTGGCCTCTCCCGTTGCGGAGCACAGGCTCTGGACGCGCAGGCTCAGCGGCCATGGCTCACGGGCCTAGCCGCTCCGCGGCATGTGGGATCTTCCCGGACCGGGGCACGAACCCGTGTCCCCTGCATCGGCAGGCGGACTCTCAACCACTGCGCCACCAGGGAAGCCCTACATATATTTTTTTGAATTAGTGTTTTGGGGGGTTTTTTTTGGATATATACCCAGGGATGGAATTTCTGGGTCATATGGTAGTTCTATTTTTAGTTTTTAATAAACCGCCATACTGCTTTCCACAGTGTCTGCACCAAATTACATTCCTACCAACAGTGTACAAGGGTTCCCTTTTCTCCACATCCTCACCAACATCTGTTATTTGTGTTCTTTTTGATGGTAGTCACTCTGACAGGTGTGAGGTGATATCTCATTGTGGTTTTGATTTGTATTTCCCTGATGATAGCGTTGTTGAGCATCTTTTCATGTGCCTGTTGGCGATATGCATTTCCTCTTTGGAAAAATGCCTATCCAGTTATTCTGTCCATTTTTTAATTGGGTTGTTTGTTTTTTTGATGTTGAGTTATATGAGCTGTTTGTATATGTTGGATATTAACCCCTTATCGGCCATATCACTTGCAAATATTTCCTCCCATCTTATGAGTTTTATAGTATCTTTATTGATTCAGTATTTTATATCAAATCAGCAAACAATTTAAATCTTTTGTCAGTGTATTTATGTGCTAATACTTTGAGATACATAAAATACTGCATAGCAATTTGTGGGACTTCCCTGGCAGTCCAGTGGTTAAGACTTCACCTTCCAATGCAGGGGGTACGGGTTCGATCCCTGGTCAGGGAGCTAAGATCCCACATGCCTTGCAGCCAAAAAACCAAAACAACAAACAGAAGCAATGTTGTAACAAATTCAGTAAAAACTTTAAAAATAGTCCACATCAAAAAAAAAAAATACTGCATAGCAATTTGTAATACTGCTACAGGTTTCTTCCCCATGAACACAGGGATAATGATAAATTCTATTTCGCCTGATTCTCATTAAAATGGGAGAAAGTGTATAGTGTAGACACAGACCTACTGGAGAATGGACTTGAGGACACGGGGAGGGGAAAGGGTAAGCTGGGACAAAGTGAGAGAGTGGCATGGACATATATACACTACCAAATGTAAAACCGATAGCTAGTGGGAAGCAACTGCATAGCACAGGGAGACCAGCTAGGTGCTTTGTCACCACCTAGAGGGGTGGGATAGGGAGGGTGGGAGGGAGGGAGATGCAAGAGGGAAGAGATATGGGGATATATGTATATATATAGCTGATTCACTTTATAAAGCAGAAACTAACACACCATTGTAAAGCAATTATACTCCATTAAAGATGTTAAAAAATAATAATAAGTATACAAGTGACATTGTCAAGTTCATTTGTACAGAAGAGAACTTCTATTTTGTTTAACATTGATTAGAATTAAATCCTCCACTTGTAATTATACACATTTAATGACTATAAGAATTCCCCCAGACTAGCTTCTGTTTTCATATATTTCAAATCTAGTTTCACCTCCACTATCTGTATACCTCTGTGCTGACCACTTTGGGACCTGTTCACATCATGATACAACCTCTGGCCCCTTCACCTTAGGGCCATGACACACCTTAGGTCCATGATGTCATGGATGAGTTAGGGATATTCCTGGGAGCCACTCCTACATTGAGATGGCTAGCAAAATCTTAACTGTACTCAGAAGTGACTATAAACCACGTGAACATTCCCATTAAACCCAGCCAGATGTATTTCCAATTCACCTTTCCCTTAGTTGAATCTACTTGCAGCTACTCTAGCACTATACCATAAGAGAAAGTATGAGAAGCTCTGGTGGGGGTACTTTTACTTTGGTTGTAATTGCAGGTAGAATACCTTACTTGTGCAAAGTTTGCAAAAGTATTTGACCATGTGGGCACATTGCTAGAGCCCTCCTAGGCCTCTATAAGTAAAGGGTCCCAAAGCTTAAACTTCATTAGCTTCACAGAGAATTTACTGCTGTCAGTAGAGAAAAAACTGTTAAACAGTCCTGTCCCATTTTTTTTCTGGGGGTAGAGGGATGCATGAGATAATACAGACAAGGATATAAGCTTCCATATTCTGTGACTTGTCCTTGCATCAACCCTAATGGGACACAGTGTCCCAATGCCAACTGCTGGGCTCCTGTATCATACCCAGATTGGCACTTCTTTCCCACCACATCCTCTCTCCCCCACCTCCACCCTGTGCTCTTTGTTTTTATTTTGTTATTTTTTTTTGGTCTTTGCTTTGTCTATTTTTTGTGGTGGTTCTTGTCTGAAGATCTGTGTTTAGGATCTGAGTGGCCAGAATTACAGGCACACTCTACAGACAGATGTGTGTGATACTGAAATCTGGCAATGTCAGGAGCAGAAGGCATACGGCTGGACAGGCAAAGAAAGAAATGAGATTTGAAAATGTGAGGGTAGCCGAGGCAGGTAAAATTTGTATGTACCGTAATTATCATTTTCGAAAACCATTTGCAGAATTAGTATAACAAAAAGTAATAACAAAAAGAAAGCAGGGTATTTCTTTTCTTTTTTAAAAAAATTAGTTGCACAACTGAACTGTGCAGTTTGTTTCTCTTGGTAAAGATAGAAATGTCCTTCTGATAATATTCATGCTGATCATAATGAATAATGACACAAGTGAATAAAATAGGACTATATCTGTATTTAGCATTAGAAAAAAGGGAGTCCTTAAGAGAGCTCCGGGAGAAACCCTGAAGATGTAGTCCAAGTTGTGGCTGCAAGCAGTTTTCACAGGCCTCCCACTACTGCTAAGTCTGTTAAGTACAGAACCATATGTTTCTCTAAAGTGTAAAAGTATAAGTTGGAAATTTTACTGAGGAAATTCTCCTGTTTCCCATGACATGTGTTGATCAGACTTCTTATTGGAAAGTGCATTGGCTAATGTCCTGCAAGTCATACCCATTAATGATGTATTGCTCATTTCTGCTTTTTGTAATACTTGCCTGTACTGGAACATCATGGTCCAACTTGTTTGTACATGTGTCTGGAAGGGCTGTGTAATTATTCTGGTTATAAAGTGTTGCAACAAACATCTGCAGATATGCTAGATATTATGAGTTCTATCTAAGGTTAAAAGAGAAAGAGCTAATGATATTGGCCCCCAAGTGTACTAATCATATTGACTTAGTATTTTGGTTCCATAGTCTGGAATTACTTATATTTACCATCATTTTAATTGACAGAAGTTGGATCATGGTTGGTCCTCAAGTTTACCTCCAATTTTAGGTAATGCTGCTCTGATGTATTATTGTTATAAATATATCTTTTAAAGAAGTCTGTTGTGTAACAGCCAATGAAAATAAGTCACACATTTGATTTTCACAATTTCAGTGTCCTTTATTAAGGTGATCTTTTAAAATAAGTCAAAATTACTTTGGTCTAAGATAAAAACAAATCCTCTCCAATCAACACGTTTTTCATCTTTTTTTTTTGTCCAGTTGTTTTACCAATAGGAATAGGTAAAAGAACTTCTCATTCTATTTTTCTACTCTACTTGCTTAAACACACTTTGCTAGTGGTGTGAGAATCCAGGTGGCCCTGAGCAATATTACAAAGTAGGTAATGTTTGTCTTGGATGCCTGCCTCTGTTCCTGAAGTCACCCTTGCCCTTAGGGCCCCATCTCAGGCACTCTATTCTAAAATTTCCCTTTCAATTCCTAGTATCTCTTTCTGTAAGATCATGGGTATCATATTTTCTTTCCCTCATTTAAATTTACCTGTTCTGTGTTGATTTTCCTTAAGATCCCAGGATACACTAGTTCGTGTAATTTCTTAAAAAGTCACTGCAGATGTACTCATAGGAGAGAGCTAGAGTAATCGTGAATCAAGAAACATAAGAATCTACTAGAAATGATGCCCTTTCTTCATTTATATTGTGTTGATCGTTCACTCATTTGACACACATATTGAGCACTTATTATGTGCCAGAAATTGTTCTAGGCACTTGAAATACATCAAGTACCAAAAGATAAAATTCCCTGTGCTTATGTGCTCACATTTGTACAGTTTTATATCTCTTGAGAGTATGAATCATGCTTTTTCATATGGTAAGTCATAACATCAGTGCATGCAATTTGGATTTTTTTCCATACTGTTTCCTCTGATCATGCTTTATGTCATGTCTGTACTACTTGATGAAACACAATTCAGTGTCTTAGATGTGGTCATTGAAGTGGCTGATCAGTGACAGACTTGTTTCTCACCTTATTGAAAACAAAATGAGGGGCTGACAGGTTAAAGTTCACCATTTTCATAGAAGAGGGGATGCAGATCAGGGTCTAATGAGGCTGTACTCAACACATATATTTGGTACCAGCCATATCATGAGCAAATCCTAGCCATTAAAATTCCTGGCTTAAATTTTCCTGAAGGTTTGGATTAAAATGCTTACATAGGTGCCTTCTTCAAAACTGCATAGAGCCATCAACCTAAATACAGTCCATAATGGGACTGAATTTTTTAATTCAAATGTTCATTTTCTGCTTAACTGATTATCACATAGAGAAAAACATGAAATGGGAACATAAAAATTTAGAATAAGGGATTTGTCTGTGGAAAACATATACCTTTTAAAAAAGCATTTAGCTAAAGCCAGGTCAGTGTGATTAATCTTGCTTTCAGAACATGAAGCTGTGCTACCAAATGTGTGCTCTGTTTTTCCTAATCAAAATGTATATGTTGTTACCATGATAATTCTGTCTTGATGTATTTTTTAAATGACTTTGGCTTGCTACACAATCATATAAAACTCAACTCCCCCCCTAAAAAAAACAACCCAGTGTTAAACAGTTCAAGTTTCTCCCTATGACCTAAATTAAAACCTGTAAGGTTCAAATTAGGAGACAGGAAATGAATCAAAGAAGATACCATGGTTTTTTTGCGTCAGTTAAGTCGAAGTGTGCTTGCATCTGGAAGATGCCTAACTTTAAGCTTAAAAAAAAAGGAGAACAGAGGAATATGATAAACCTTTCCTAAAATATAGCACTCTAAGAAAAAAAATTCTCTGCAGGAGTGTTGCATTAAGAACTTTATAAATATTGAAATAGAAGAGTAAATGTATATAATGTAATATTTATGGATTCTTAATTTAAATGCCAGTTTAGTATCCTTTCAAAATACTGACTAAAAAATGGCCCTCTACCCTTCTTCAATAATGAATGAGCTTAACTCTCCACACAAGTGAGATGGAGGCAATGAATGTGGACTCAAGCCAAGTAGTCAGCCTAGGTGTGTACAAAAAGCAGAGGGGGAGAAAAGGAGGAAGGAGAAAATAATTCCTCTGGTACAGGAAAGAACCTGTGAGGGAAAAGAGAGAAATTCTCTCCTCTGTGGTTAAGAAACACATTTTTGCTAACTTTGAATAGGAAAAATAAGAATATATTTAAATATTCTTCTTATGAATGAGAAAAAACCCAACTCAGTGAAATTGAAGAGCAAATCTGATGGAGAAATAGTTTTTTAAGAACTATTTTTAAATGTTTAAAGGGGATAGTTTCATTTACTTCACAATAATTAGCACTTATTGAACCTCATATGCTAAGCACAGCCAAAATCTTTTTATACGCTGTCTCCTTTCATCTTTACAACTTTGTGAGGTAGCATAATTATGTTCATGGTCTATATTAAGAAACTCAGGCTTTCAGGGGTGAAGAAACCCATCCAAAGCATCAGGATTCACACATAGGTTTGCTTATTTTAAAGCCTATATCCTAAACACATCAGTTCCTTGTACAATTTCAGTACTGAGATTTAATTCAGGTACTGAAATACGGTTGTATTCATGACTCGTGATTTTCAGTTTATAAGAATATAAGAATCTTAAAATATCTGTTTGCTAATAACATTTATGTTGAGTGAAATGGGTCTGACTTTTGAGTTACTTGTTATTTCACTGTCTTTCCTTATTGCAGCAAGATCTTTCTCTGGGCTTCCCTCTAGAAGCTGCATATTTTTTAAAAAGATAGTTTTTGTTCATAAGTTCAGAGTTTTAAAAAATCATCTTTCAAGAGTCATCTTTCACATGTTCATCACTTACATTTTCAATCTATACAATTAGTATTATAGAAAGAATCAGAACTTTTTTGAACCCACATTTTCTTATGCCCAAATTCTGCTATCAAATGCAGGTACATTTCATAATTGTCAAAAGGAATTTCATATACCAGCTGACCTAAGACATTATTTAATCCTGAACCAAAGTTTGTCTTTGGAAAACCTCCATCTTTCTTTGAGTGCCTTTCTACTTGCTTCGGAGATCCTTTCCTGGGACCTTGCTGCTGACCCCTGGCTGCTCAGAGCACCTTGGTGACAACCCACTCTGCCTTGATGCTTCCTCACTTCAGCCTTGAAGGATGAATTAATATCCAGAAGAGGGCAAGAAAACTTTGTGGGCTAACTACCCAGTTCTGTCTGCATTCCCCAGGCATCTTTTTGCTCAGGCGCGTGTGCGCGTGCACACACACTCACACATACACACACACCATGCCGTAGGTTGCGTGTGGATTATTGACTGCTTTGGGTTCATTGCTAAAGTGGATCAGGGTATGCCATCTTAAAAATATGCTACTTTGGTATAAAGATTATTTTGAGCTGAAGATATTTGAGATTCAACAAATGCGGGGGTGGGGGGAACCTTCTTGGAGCTTCCCTTATCTTAATACAAGCAGCAATTTCTGGGAAATAGGCTGCCATAAATTCCTCTTCAGGGTGGATCTACTCCCATGAGGGAGAATATGAATTAAACCATCTCCAAGGGAGTTTTGTGGCTCTCTAGGAGCAGGAAAGACCATTCATACTCCTATAGATAAACATCACAAACTCTCTTATCTCCTGTTTTTTCTCCTAAAAACCCATTTACCTTTCAAAACAATAATTTGTTTTTTCCCCTCTCCCCTTCGCCTATTAAGGAAGTATATAAGCCCCAAATTCTAACTACCCTACTGAGTTCCTCATCACGGAGAATTCCCATGTGTGTAAGTGTTACACACATAAATAAACTCTGGGTTTTTCCTCCTGTTGTCTATTGTCAGTTTAATTTTCAGGGCCCAGAGACTAAACAAGAGGGTAGAGGAAGAGTTTCTTCCTCCCTTACAGTGCCCACCTTTAGTCCCAAGAGCTGTGCCTGAGGGAGGGAGGGCAGGATCCCGAGGCCGACTTGCAGTGTCTCCTCAACAGGATATGGGTAATGGCAGTTTCACTTACCAGAACCATAATTCATTTCAGGGACCTGCCACTGGTCCCAAGAAGGTTCCCTAGTTCCCCCAAGTGGAGCAGTTGCTCCCTCCTCCATTCCCCTGTTTTATCTTATACCTACGTCCACTGTTATACTTTCCCCACAGATTGTTTTGTTCCTGTTGTTTACATGTCTGTCTGCCTCCCAAGAAGGCTATGTTTGTTTCTTAAGGACAGAGACTGTCTTACTTACTGCTGTTTTCCTAGAACCTACCATAGTAATTGTGCAGTGCCTAGAGTGAGCACTCAATAATAATGCTGAATGAATGAGTGAGTGAAATGACAGACTACCACCAGAGTACCTTTCAAACATGAATGAAGTAGGGACTTCCCTGGCAGTCCAGCAAATAAGACCCCATGCTTCCATTGCAGGGGGTGTGGGTTCAATCCCTGGTCGCGGAACTAAGATCCCGCATGCCCCAGGGTGTGGTCAAAAATTTTTTTAAAAAATGAATGAAATAAGCTCAAAATAGATTAAAGACCTAAATGTAAGGCCAGAAACTATCAAGCTCTTAGACGAAAACATAGGCAGAACACTCTATGACATAAATCACAGCAAGATCCTTTTTGACCCACCTCCTAGAGAAATGGAAATAAAAACAAAAATAAACAAATGGGACCTAATGAAACTTCAAAGCTTTTGCACAGCAAAGGAAACCATAAACAAGACCCTAAAACATAAGACCCTAAACCATAAACAAAACCATAAAAGACAACCCTCAGAATGAGAGAAAATATTTGCAAATGAAGCAACTGACAAAGGATTAATCTCCAAAATTTACAAGCAGCTCATGCAGCTCAATAACAAAAAAAACAAACAACCCAATCCAAAAATGAGCAGAAGACCTAAATAGACATTTCTCCAAAGAAGACATACAGACTGCCAACAAACACATGAAAGAATGCTCAACATCATTAATCATTAGAGAAATACAAATCAAAACTACAATGAGATATCATCTCACACCAGTCAGAATGGCCATCATCAAAAAATCTAGAAACAATAAATGCCAGAGAGGGTGTGGAGAAAAGGGAACACTCTTGCACTGCTGGTGGGAATGTGAATTGATACAGCCACTATGGAGAACAGTATGGAGATTCCTTAAAAAACTACAAATAGAACTACCATATGACTCAGCAATCCCACTACTGGGCATATACCCTGAGAAAACCATAATTCAAAGAGAGTCATGTACCAAAATGTTCATTGCAGCTCTATTTACAATAGCCAGGAGATGGAAACAACCTAAGTGTCCATCATCGGATGAATGGATAAAGAAGATGTGGCACATATATACAATGAATATTACTCAGCCATAAAAAGAAACGAAATTGAGCTATTTGTAATGAGGTGGATGGACCTAGAGTCTGTCATACAGAGTGAAGTAAGTCAGAAAGAGAAAGACAAATACCGTATGCTAACACATATATATGGAATTTAAGGGAAAAAAATGTCATGAAGAACCTAGGGGTAAGACAGGAATAAAGACACAGACCTACTAGAGAATGGACTTGAGGATATGGGGAGGGGGAAGGGTAAGCTGTGACAAAGTGAGAGAGTGGCATGGACATATATACCCTACCAAATGTAAAATAGATAGCTAGTGGGAAACAGCTGCATGGCACAGGGAGATCAGCTCGGTGCTTTGTGACCACGTAGAGGGGTGGGATAGGGAGGGTGGGAGGGAGGGAGACACAAGAGGGAAGAGATATGGGAACATATGTACACGTATAACTGATTCACTTTGTTATAAAGCAGAAACTAACACACTATTGTAAAGCAATTATACTCCAATAAAGATGTAACAAAAAAATGAATGAAATAACCAACAAGAGGGTTTCTACTACTACAGGGGAAAGTTAAAGATACCATCCCCTTGGACATTGCGTTATCTTCTCTCCACCACTTGGGCATGCCTGGGATCAATTGGCATGGTGATACTTGCAGCATGATGCCATTAGTAGTAACACTACCCCTATTAAATGGAAAATCTTGGGTGGGAAGGAAGAGGAGATTGGCCAGCTTTTGGCTAATGAGTAAAGTATCTTGCAGAGTACTTGGCATATAGTAGGCCATTAAATGTACCTTTCTATCCCTTCCTTCTCTTTGTCTTCCCAAATCACCCCACATCTGTCCCATTCCAACATTTCTGGGTTCACATCTTTGGCCTATGTGACATATGCAGCATGGACAGGCATGTGTGATGGTGAATATGCCCAGCAAATACCAACTTGGCACTTTAAGCATGGAAATGATGTAGGAAAGAAACAGTGGGCTCTTACCGTGCTCCTCAGGGGTGTAGCTTTGAAGTAATAATACAGGGGGCAAATAGCACTAAGTAAGCTGAACAGCTTAAAGAGCAATAAACTTTTTTCAAACTAATTCTACAACAGACCTGATTCTTCAATTTTTCATTGTTGGCTCAATTCCAGCTGTGAGTAGAGAGCCCATCTTTTTCTGAAGTGGTTTTCTTTGTGGAGGAAAAAAATGTAAGATGACTACTTGGCCTAGTTTTCAGGTACCACATGTTGTTTGGGTTTTGTTTTGTTTTATTTTGTTCTTTTTTTAGAGCCTAAAAGGCTCCATTATACTGGAGTCTAACTACATATTTATTTTCTTTATCACTTCTATTCTGCCTGAAGTTAGTTACCATAATAAATGTTGTTCTCCCTGTGCATATATTAGCCATAAGTGCTAGGAAACAAAGAAAGATGTGTTGTCCTGAGAAGATTGCTATTGTTACACAAAGCAGCAGGTGTCTTGAATTAGACCTTGTGGGCTGATTAAAACACTGTGATTCTCCTTCTGAAGTTGCCTTTCATTTGTTACACTTCAGTCCCTACTTCTGATTAGGCCAAGTATGTCCTTGGGAGTTCTATGCTTAGAAGGAAAAACGTGTAACAGGAAAAATATCTACTTCTCTATAATTGAGGATAATAATGTTCAGCAGGGTATCCTGGCGAAGAGCAGAATATCCTTCTGTCTGTTCTTTCCAGATTGTATTCTGGCCAATATAGTCTCCCATGACCCACAAGAGAACACTTTCCACTAGCTTTTTTTTTTTAATGGTGATTGGAAGTTTCTCACAGGGTAGAGAGACACAATATTCATATATTAAACATAAATGTGTTGAGCCAGGCCTCCTATGAGCCAGGTACTGTACCCAGGATTGGAAAGATCATTGACTGCCAGTCACTCTGACAGAACACATTTTCAATTTATGCAAGACAAAAGCAAACAGCTGTGCATAACTGAAAACCTGAATGCAGGGCATGGGGCTGGAAATAAGAATAAAAGACAAAGTTCCCTTTATTGTTTGGCACCTAGAAAACAGCTATGGGAGTATTATAGGTAGTTGTGGGAAAGATTGTGAACAACATGAAGGCAGGAACTGTGTTTTTCATCTTTGTATACCTAGAACCCTAACTAAGGAAACAAGTCATTAAGAAAATATGTCAAAGATTAGGACAGGGCTTCTCTGGTGGCGCGGTGGTTGAGAGTCTGCCTGCCAATGCAAGGCACACGGGTTCGAGCCCTGGTCTGGGAGGATCCCACATGCCGTGGAGCAACTAGGCCCGTGAGCCACAACTACTGAGCCTGCGCATCTGGAGCTTGTGCTCCGCAACAGGAGAGGCCGCGACAGTGAGAGGCCCACGCACCGCGATGAAGAGTGGCCCCCGCTCGCCGCAACTAGAGAAAGCCCACGCACAGAAACAAACACCCAACACAGTCAAAAATAAATAAATTAATTAATTAATTAATTTAAAAAAGATTAGGACAGTGTGTTGATTCTAAGAACTTGTTCTTGGAATCATTTTGGAAAAAGAAATGAAAGGATAATTTATATATACTGATCTTATTTATCGTGAAACCATACTAAGCTTTAAAGTCCCATGCTCACACAGTGGATTAGAAGTTGAAGCTGAATAAAGTTTTTTCAACAGTGTTTTTTGTCCATCTGAGAAAGTGATTTGAAAGACTCTCTTGTAAAACTGCCTCCCGTTTTTCCACTGAAGAATGGAAAGCATTTACTATTTATTCCTCACAAGGCACTCAATCAACATCAAGGCCCATTCTCTGCCCCAAGGAAATACACACTTGCAGAGAGATCGTGGTTTATCCTCAGGCAGGAGGTATGGATGCCCCTCCCTGACAGACAGGGGCTGAACTGGCCCGCTTAAGCACAGCTGCAGTGTGTTGCCTCTGAGGCTCCTGCAAAATCAGAAGGTGCCAGGACAAGCATATGCCTTATTTCTCAGAAACTTTATTTTGGCTCCTTCTCAACTTAAAAAAATATTATTACCTAAGCACTCTAAGAGCCTACCTTTTACTACAGGAATGGAAGTGAGATTCTAACATCTATTATTCCCCGAGTCTCCTCCAAAACATGTTGTTTGTTTGTTTGTTTTCAAAAGTATGTTTTATGATTGGAGGCCAGAGCAATTCATCCTACCATAATGTAGTGTTCATTTATACAACAGGTTACACATTTTGGAAAACAGTTCTAGTATTTTAATAATTTCTAATGGTCTTCCAAATTCTTGGGAGGATGCCTGCTTGATCCTGGTGATTTACCTATATGTATTTTGAACCTTCTTATGAATTTTACTATTATGTATCCTAATAGTCTCTCTCTACCCCTAATCAATTCAATTAGATTTTACAAACCTTCACTGAGATATACTGTGTGTCCAACATTGGGATTCAAAGAAGGAAAAGATATATTCCTCTTCCTTAGTGTGATGTTTGTTGTGTGGAAGAGAGAGGAATGTATGTCAGAACCTCCAGGGTAGCGAGAGGGAAGGGAAAACGTGTATAACTTGAAAAAAGTATATTCACTATGACAATATCATTTTTTATTTGGAAAACAAAAATATATTATTTCATTAGATGAACAACAGAAAGTAAAGCTTGAACAACAATTTGGGACTGGTAGTAATATGCAGGAGGTACTAAGAGTCTCAGAATTAAGGATGGCTTTGAGGGTTAAAGTCCTGATGTTTATCAGAAGAGAACACAGATTTTTAAAAAGCTGAGAAATGCTGCTCAGGCTGGTTACAGATCCTAAAGTTTACAGAAAATGTAGAATTATTGCACTGTAAGTTTGAAAATAGTGGTACTTAAATACAAAGAGTAAATGGAGCATCATAGGACACAGGGACTAAGGACAGGTAGGGGGAGTTTGGAGGATATCCCAGAAGTAGGGACATTTTAGCTGACTTTTGAAGAATAGGCAGAAATTCAACGAGTGGAAAAGGGAAGATGACCTACAGGCAGAGGAAACACCATGTCCAAAGGCTCAGAGACATGAAGGAGAAGGCATACTCAAAAGGTATAAGTAGCACAGGATGGACTGGGTAGAGTTGAAGGAAGTAGGATAGAAAGATTGTGAAGGCATTAAATGGCATACTAGGAGTTCACTTTTTATCCTGAAGACCAGTGGTTCTCAATCTTAGCTCCTCATCAGAACCATTTGTACAGTTTAAAAAAAAAATCTTATTGAGGTATAATTGCATACAATAAATTGCACTTAGAGTATATAATTTGATAGGTTTTGACATATGTATACATCCATGATATCATCACCATAGTCAAGATAATGAATGTCTCTATCACCCCCCAAGTTTCCTTATGCCCCTTTGTAATTCCTCCCCTTCAAGCCTACTTACTCCCTCCATCTCTAGGCAACCACTCATCTGCCTCTGTCACTATAGACTAGTTTGTGTAGATTAGAATTTTATATAAATGGAATCATAAAAGGGTACAAAGCAGGTACCCATTTTATGTCTGGCTTCTTTTACTCAACATTAATTATTTTGAGATTCATTTATAATGTAGTGTGTATCAGTAGATTAGTTCTTTTATTACGAAGTGATACTCTATTTTATGGAAGTATCATAATTTGTCTATTCATTTACCCGTTGATGGACATTTGGGTTATTTCTGGTTTTGGCTTTTACTAATAAAACTGCTGTGAACATTCAACTACAAGTCATTGTATGGCTATATGCCTTTGATATGGTAAATGTATGTTTAACACTTTAACAAATTGCCAAACTGTCTTCCAAAATGGCTGTAATATTTTACATTCCCAAAAGCAGTGTGTAACAGTTCCAGTTACTCCACATCCTCACCAATACCTGGTATTGTCAGTTTTTAAATTTTAGACATTCTAATATGGTTTTAATTTGCACTGTTTTTTTTTAACATCTTTATTGGAGTATAATTGCTTTACAGTCGTGTGTTAGTTTCTGCTTTATAACAAAGTGAATCAGCTATACATATACATATATCCCCATAACTCTTCCCTCTTGAGTCTCCCTCCCTCCCACCCCCATCCCACCCCTCTAGGTGGTCACAGAGCACTGAGCTGATCTCCCTGTGCTATGTGGCTGCTTCCCACTAGCTATCAATTTTACAGTTGGTAGTGTATATATGTTCATGCCACTCTCTCACTTTGTCCCAGCTTACCCTTCCCCCTCCCCGTGTCTTCAAGTCCATTCTCTAGTAGGACTGCGACTTTATTCCCGTCCTGCCCCGAGGTTCTTCAGAACCATTTTTTTTTTTTTTTTTAGATCCCATATATGGGTGTTAGCATATGGTATTTGTTTTTCTCTTTCTGAATTACTTCCCATTACTATGACAGACTCTAGGTCCATCCACCTCACTACAAATAACTCAATTTCATTTCTTTTTATGGCTGAGTAATATTCCATTGTATCTATGTGCCACATCTTTACCCATTCATCTGTCAATGGACACTTAGGTTGCTTCCATATCCTGGCTATTGTAAATAGAGCTGCAAGGAACACTGTGGTACATGACTCTTTTTGAATTATGTTTTTCTCAGGGTATATGCCCAGTATTGGGATCGCTGGGTCATATGGTAGTTCTTTTTGTAGTTTTTTAAGGAACCTCCATACTGTTCTCCATGGTGGCTCTATCAATTTACATTCCCACCAACAGTGCAAGAGGGTTCCTTTTCCTCCACACCCTGTCCAGCATTTATTGTTTGTAGATTTTTTGATCATGGCCATTCTGACTGGTGTGGGCTGATACCTCATTGTAGTTTTTTCTCTTTTTTTTTTTTGTGGTACGCAGGCCTCTCACTGCTGTGGCCTCTCCCGTTGCGGAGCACAGGCTCCGGATGCGCATGCTCAGTGGCCATGGCTTACGGGCCCAGCCGCTCCGCGGCATGTGGTATCCCCCCGGACCGGGGCACGAACCCATGTCCCCTGCATCGGCAGGCGGACTCTCAACCACTGTGCCACCAGGGAAGCCCCTCATTATAGTTTTGATTTGCATTTCTCTAATGATTAATGATGTTGAGCATTCTTTCATGTGTTTGTTGGCAATCTGTATGTCTTCTCTGGAGAAATGTCTATTTAGGTCTTCTGCCCATTTTTGTATTGGGTTGTTTGTTTTTTTTGATATTGAGCTGCATTAGCTACTTGTATATTTTGGAGATTACTCCTTTGTCAGTTGCTTCATTTGAAAATATTTTCTCCCATTCTGAGGGTTGTTTTTTCGTCTTGTTTATGGTTTCCTTTGCTGTGCAAAAGCTTTTGAGTTTCATTAGGTCCCATTTGTTTATTTTTGTTTTTATTTCCATTTCTCTAGGAGGTGGGTCAAAAAGGATCTTGCTGTGATTTATGTCATAGAGTGTTCTGCCTATGTTTTCCTCTAAGAGTTTGATAGTTTCTGGCCTTACATTTAGGTCTTTAATCCATTTTGAGTTTATTTTTCTGTATGATGTTAGGGAGTGTTCTAATTTCATTCTTTTACATGTAGCTGTCCAGTTTTCCCAGCACCACTTATTGAAGAGGCTGTCTTTTCTCCAGTGTATATTCTTGCCTCCTTTATCAAAAATAAGGTGACCATAGGTGCATGGGGTTATATCTGGGCTTTCTATCCTGTTCCATTGATCTATATTTCTGTTTTTGTGCCAGTACCATACTGTCTTGATTACTGTAGCTTTGTAGTATAGTCTTAAGTCCAGGAGCCTGATTCCTCCAGCTCTGTTTTTCTTTCTCAAGATTGCTTTGGCTTTTCGGGGTCTTTTGTGCTTCCATACAAATTGTGAAATTTTTTGTTCTAGTTCTGTGAAGAATGCCAGTGGTAGTTTGATAGGGATTTCATTGAAGTTGTAGATTGCTTTGGGTAGTATAGTAATTTTTACAATGTTGATTCTTCCAATCCGAGAACATGGTATATCTCTCCATCTGTTGGTATCATCTTTAATTTCTTTCAACAGTGTCTTACAGTTTTCTGCATACAGGTCTTTTGTCTCTTTAGGTAGGTTTATTCCTAGGTATTTTATTCTTTTTGTTGCAGTGGTAAATGGGAGTTTTTCCTTAATTTCTCTTTCATATTTTTCATCATTAGTGTATAGGAATGCAAGAGATTTCTGTGCATTAATTTTGTATCCTGCTACTTTACCAAATTCATTGATTAGCTCTAGTAGTTTTCTGGTAGACTCTTTAGAACTCTGTATGTATAGTATCATATTATCTGCAAACAGTGACAGCTTTACTTGTTTTTTTTCTGATTTGGATTCCTTTTATTTCTTTTTCTTCTCTGATTGCTGTGGCTAAAACTTCCAAAACTATGTTTAATAATAGTGGTGAGAGTGGGCAACCTTGTCTTCTTCCTGATATTGTGGAAATGGTTTCAGTTTTTCACCATTGAGAATGATGTTGGCTGTGGGTTGTCATATATGGCCTTTATCATGTTGAGGTAAGTTCCCTCTGTGCCTACTTTCTGGAGGGTTTTTATCATAAATGGGTGTTGAATTTTGTCAAAAGCTTTTTCTGTATCTATTGAGATGATCATATGGTTTTTCTCCTTCAATTTGTTAATATGGTGTATCACATTGATTGATTTGTGTATATTGAAGAATCCTTGCATTCCTGGGATAAACCCCACTTGATCATGGTGTATGATCCTTGTAATGTGCTGTTGGATTCTGTTTACTAGTATTTTGTTGAGAATTTTTGCATCTATGTTAATCAGTGATATTGGCCTGTAGTTTTCTTTCTTTGTGACATCTTTGTCTGGTTTTGGTATCAGGGTGATGGTGGCCTCATAGAATGAGTTTGGGAGTGTTCCTCCCTCTGCTATATTTTGGAAGAGTTTGAGGAAGATAGGTGTTAGCTCCTCTCTAAGTGTTTGATAGAATTCGCCTGTGAAGCCATCTGGTCCTGGGCTTTTGTTTGTTGGAAGATTTTAGTCACAGTCTCAATTTAAGTGCTTGTGCTTGGTCTGTTTATATTTTCTATTTCTTCCTGGTTCAGTCTTAGCAGATTGTGCTTTTCTAAGAATTTGTCCATTTCTTCCACGTTTCCATTTTATTGGCATATAGTTGCTTGTATGATCCTTTGTATTTCTGCAGTGTCAGTTGTTACTTCTCCTTTTTCATTTCTAATTCTATTATTTGAGCCTTCTCCCTTTTTTTCTTGATGAGTCTGGCTAATGGTTTATCAATTTTGTTTATCTTCTCAAAGAACCAGCTTTTAGTTTTATTGACTTTGCTATTGTTTCCTTCATTTCTTTTTCATTTATTTCTGATCTGATCTTTATGATTTCTTTCCTTCTGCTAACTTTGGCCTTTTTTTGTTCTTCTTTCTCTAATTGCTTTAGGTGAAAGGTTAGGTTGTTTATTTGAGATGTTTCTTGTTTCTTGAGGTAGGACTGTATTGCTATAAACTTCCCTCTTAGAACTGCTTTTGCTTCATCCCATAGGTTTTGGGTCATCGTGTTTTCATTGTCCTTTGTTTCTAGGTATGTTTTTATTTCCTCTTTGATTTCTTCAGTGATCTCTTGGTTATTAAGTAGTGTATTGTTTAGCCTCCATGTGTTTGTATTTTTTACAGATTTTTTTCCTGTAATTGATATCTAGTCTCATAGTGTTGTGGTTGAAAAAGATACTTGATATGATTTCAGTTTTCTTAAATTTACCAAGGCTTGATTTGTGACCCAAGATATGGTCTATCCTGGAGAATGTTCCATGAGCACTTGAGAAGAAAGTGTATTCTTTTGTTTTGGGATGGAATGTCCTCTAAATATCAATTAAGTCCATCTTGTTTAATGTATCATTTAAAGCTTGTGTTTCCTTATTTATTTTCATTTTGGATGATCTGTCCATTTGTGAAGGTGGGATGTTAAAGTCCCCTGCTATGATTGTGTTACTGTTGATATCCCCTTTTATGGCCATTAGCATTTGCCTTATGTATTGAGGTGCTCCTATGTTGGGTGCATAAATATTTATGATCGTTATATCTTCTTCTTGGACTGATCCCTTGATCATTATGTAGTGTCCTTTTTGTCTCTTGTAATAGTCTTTATTTTAAAATCTATTTTGTCTGATATGAGAATTGCTACTCCAGCTTTCTTTTGATTTCCATTTGCATGGAGTATCTTTTTCCTTCCCCTAACTTTCAGTCTGTATGTGTCCCTAAGTCTGAAGTGGGTCTCTTGTAGACAGCATATATACAGGTCTTGTTTTTGTATCCATTCAGCCAGTCTATGTGTTTTGGTTGGAGCATTTAATCCATTTACATTTAAGGTAATTACCAATATGTATGTTCCTACTACCATTTTCTTAATTGTTTTGGGTTTGTTGTTGTAGGTCTTTTCCTTCTCTTGTGTTTCCTGCCTAGAGAAGTTCCTTTGGCATTTGTTGTAAAGCTAGTTTTGGTGGTGCTGAATTCTCTTAGCTTTTTCTTGTCTGTAAAGTTTTTAATTTCTCCATCGAATCTGAATGAGATCCTTGCTGGGTAATCTTTGTTGTAGCTTTTTCCCTTTCATCACTTTAAATATTTCCTGCCCTTGCTTCTGGCTTGCAGAGTTTCTGCTGAAAGAATCGCTGTTAACCTTATGGGGATTGCCTTGTATGTTATTTTTCCCTTGCTGCTTTTAATATTTTCTTTGTATTTAATTTTTGCCAGTGTGATTAATATGTGTCTTGCGTGTTTCTCCTTGGATTTATCCTGTATGGGACTCTGCACTTCCTGGACTTGATTAACTATTTCCTTTCCCATATTAGGGAAGTTTTCAAGTATAATCTCTTCAAATATTTTCTCAGTCCCTTTCTTTTTCTCTTCTCCTTCTGGGACCCCTATAATTCGAATGTTGGTGTGTTTAATGTTGTCCCAGAGGTCTCTGAGACTGTCCTCAATTCTTTTCATTCTTTTTTCTTTATTCTGCTCTTCAGTAGTTATTTCCACTATTTTATCTTCCAGGTCACTTATCCGTTCTTCTGCCTCAGTTATTCTGCTATTGATTTCTTCTAGAGAATTTTTAATTTCATTTATTGTGCTGTTCATCATTGTTTGTTTGCTCTTTAGTTCTTCTAGTTCCTTGTTAAACGTTTCTTGTATTTTCTCCATTCTATTTCCAAGATTTTGGATCATCTTTACTATCATTACTCTGAATTCTTTTTCAGGTAGACTGCCTATTTCCTCTTCCTTTGTTTGGTCTGGTGGGTTTTTACCTTGCTCCTTGATCTGCTGTGTGTTTCTCTGTCTTCTCATTTTGCTTAACTTACTGTGTTTTGGGTCTCCTTTTTGCAGGCTGCAAGTTCGTAGTTCCCGTTGTTTTTGGTGTCTGTCCCCAGTGGCTAAGGTTGTTTCAGTGGGTTGTGTAGGTTTCCTGGTGGAGGGGACTAGTGCCTGTGTTCTGGTGGATGAGGCTGGATCTTGTCTTTCTTGTGGGCAGGACCGCATCTGGTGGTGTGTTTTCGGGTGTCTGTGGCCTTATTATGATTTTAGGCAGCCTCTCTGCTAATGGGTGGGGTTGTGTTCCTGTCTTGCTAGTTGTTTGGCATAGGGTGTCCAGCAGTGTAGCTTGCTGGTCGTTGAGTGGAGTTTGGCATAGGGTGTCCAGCAGTGTAGCTTGTTGTTTGGCATAGGGTGTCCAGCAGTGTAGCTTGCTGGTCGTTGAGTGGAGCTGGGTCTTAGTGTTGAGATGGAGATCTCAGGGAGAGCTTTCACCGTTTGATATTACGTGGAGCCAGGAGATCTCTGGTGGACCAATGTCCTGAATTTGGTTCTCTCACCTCAGAGGCGCAAGCCTGACACCTGGCCAGAGCACCAAGACCCTGTCAGCCACACGGCTCAGAAGAAACGGGAGAAAAGAAGAAAGAAAGAATGAATGAATGAATGAATAAATAAATAAATAAATAAAATAAAGTTATTAAAATAAAAAATAATTATTAAAAATAAAAAAATTAAACAGTAATTAAAAAAAGAAAGAAGAGAGCAACGAAACCGAAAAACAAATCCACCAATAATAACAAGCACTAAAAACTTTACAAAAAAAAAAAAAAATGACAGACCCCTAGGACAAATGGTAAAAGCAAAGCTATACAGACAAAATCACATAAAGAAGCATACACATACACACTCACAAAATGAAAAAGGAAAAAAATGTATATATCATTGCTCCCAAAGTCCACCACCTCAATTTTGGGATATTTCGTTGTCTATTCAGGTATTCCACAGATGCAGGGTACATCAAGATGATTGTGGGGATTTAATCCGCTGCTCCTGAGGCTACTGGGAGAAATTTCCCTTTCTCTTCTTTGTTCTCACAGCTCCAGGGGTTCGGCTTTGGATTTGGCCCCTCCTCTGTGTGTAGGTCGCCTGAGGGCGTCTGTTCTCCGCCCAGACAAGATGGGGTTAAAAGTAGCAGCTGATTAGGGGGCTCTGGCTCATTCAGGCTGGGGGAAGGGAGGGGTACGGATGCCGGGGCGAGCCTGCGGAGGCAGAGGCCAGCATGACGTTGCAACAGCCTGAGGCACGCCGTGCGTTCTCCCGGGGAAGTTGTCCCTGGATCACGGGACCCTGGCAGTGGCGGGCTGCACAGTCTCCCGGGAGGAGAGGTGTGGATAGTGACCTGTGCTTGCACACAGGCTTCTTGGTTGCAGCAGCAGCAGCCTTAGCATTTCATTCCCATCTCTGGTGTCCGAGCTGATAGCCGCGGCTTGCGCCCGTCTCTGGAGCTCCTTTATGCAGCGCTCTTAATCCCCTCTCCTCCCGCACCAGGAAACAATGCTCTCTTGCGTCTTAGGCAGGTCCAGACTTTTTCCGGACTCCCTCCTGGCTAGCTGTGGTGCACCAGCCCCCTTCAGGCTGCATTCACGCAGCCACCCCCATTCCTCCCCCTGGGATCCGACCTCCTTAGCCCAAGCCTCAGCTCCCAGCCCCCACCCCTCCTGGCAGGTGAGCAGACAAGCCTCTCGGGCTGGTGAGTGCTGGTCAGCACCGTTCCTCTGTGCGGGAATCTCTCCGCTTTTCCCTCCGCACCCCTGTTGCTGCACTCTCCTACGTGGCTCTGAAGCTCCTCCCTCCGCCACCCGCAGTCTCCGCCTGCGAAGGGGCTTCCTAGTGTCTGGAAACCTTTCCTCTTTCACAGCTCCCTCCCACTGGTGCAGGTCCCGTCCCTATTCTTTTGTCTCTGTTTTTTCTTTTGCCCTATCCAGGTACGTGGGGAGTTTCTTGCCTTTTGGGAGGTCTGAGGTCTTCTGCCAGTGTTCAGTAGGTGTTCTGTAGGAGTTGTTCCACGTGTAGATGTATTTCTGATGTATTTGTGGGGAGGAAGGTGACTTCCACGTTTTTCTCTTCCGCCATCTTGAAGGTCCCCTAAACTATGTTCACATTTTTAAAAGTTTTTATTGGAATATAGTTGATTTACAATGTTGTGTTAGTTTCTGCTGTATAGCAAAGTGAATCAGTTATACACATACATATATCCACTCTTTTTTAGATTCTTTTCCCATATAAGTCATTAAGGGGTTTTGAGTAGAATTCCCTGTGCTATACAATTGGTCCTTATTATTTATTTGTTTTATATATAGTAGTGTGTATATGTCAACCCCAATCTCCCAACTTATCCTTGAACAATGCTCACATTTTAATCAAAGTTTCTAACACTAAAAATGATATGATTTTTTAAGTTTTTTCTCTTTCATAATAATGTTGAGTTGAATTGTATAATTGTATTATGATCACTCTTTTGGCACAGTTTGATTTATCTCAAAAATATTTTTGCATCAGTCCTGGAATTTCTCTAAGCCTTCTTAGTCATCATTCATTTGCCTGTGCATGTGAAAAGATCTCTCTTCTTCAGTATCTTGTACAAATACCTTTATGAATTATTTTACTGAAGTATAATATATATACAGAAAAGTACAAAATTCTTTTTTTTTAAATAAATTTATTTATTTATTTTTGGCTGCCTTGGGTCTTCGCTGCTGCGCGTGGGCTTTCTCTAATTGCAGTGAGCGGGGGCTACTCTTTGTTGCTGCACACGAGTTTGTCATTGCAGTGGCTTGTCTTGTTGCAGAGCACCAGCTCTAGGTGCGCGGGCTTCAGTAGGTGTTGCACACGGGCTCAGTAGTTGTGGCTCATGGGCTGTAGAGCGCAGGCTCAGTAGTTGTGGCACACAGGCTTAGTTGCTCCACAGCATGTGGGATCATCCCGGACCAGGGCTCAAACCCATGTCCCCTGCATTGGCAGGCGGATTCTTAACCACTATGCCACGAGGAAAGTCCGAAAAGTACAGAATTCTTAAGTGCTCAAAATTCTTGATGAATATTTTACTCAATGAATGTATCCATGTCATCTCCACTTAGATCAAGAAATAAAGCACTACTAGCACCTAAGAAGTCCCCACCTTGTACCCTTCCTAGTTTCTCTTCCTGCTTTCTAAATGCAGTTACTCCTCTGGCTTTTAACCCAATAAATTAGTTTTGCCTTTTCTGAGTGTCATATAAATGTTACCCTACAACATATACTTCTTGCTTCTGGCTTCTTTCATTTAACATAATGCATGTTGTTGCATCTGTCATTGGTTTGTGTCTTTTTGTTGCCACATAGTATTCCATTGTATGAATATATCTCAATTTATTTTTCCATTTTACTGTTGATGGACATTTGGATTGTTTCTAGTTTCTGAATATTGCAAATAATGCTGCTGTAAACATTGTAAATGTCTTTTGGTGCACACATGTACACATTTTATTGGCTACATGTGCAGGGGTGAAATTATATAAAGAAATGCAATGCTAATGGTTTCTCTGAAGATTCTTTTGGATTTTATAAATATGCATCATATTATCTTTGAATAATATGATAGTCTTATCATTTTTTCTTCATTCTAATATTTATGCCTATTTTATGTTTTTTCTTGGCTTGCTGCTCTGGCTTCAGAAAAATAATGAATAACAGAGGTGACAGTGGGCATACTTGCCACATTCTCAATCTCAGGGAAAAGCTTTCCGTATCTCAAATTAAGTATGATGTTTGCAGTAGGTATTTTGTAACTATCATTTATCAAGTTAATGAAGTTCCCTTCTATACCTAATTTGTTAAGAGGTGGTTGTTTTATCTTTATATCATGAGTAATTGTTGAATTTTTTAAATTGTTGATGCTTTTTCTGTATAAATTGAATTGACCATATAATGGATATCCTTTATTCCATTAATGTCATGAATTACATTGATTGATTTTTAAATATCAATATTAAACCAACATTGCATTCTTTTTTTTGGCTGCATTGGGTCTTCTTTGCTGTGCACGGGCTTTCTCTAGTTGCAGCGAGTAGGGGCTACTCTTCATCACGGTGTGTGGTCTTCTCATTGTGGTGGCTTCTCTTGTTGCTGAGCACGGGCTCTAGTTGCACGGGCTTCAGTAGTTGTGACATGCAGGCTTCAGTAGTTGTGGCATGCAGGCTCAGTAGCTGTGACACGTGGGCTTAGTTGCTCTGTGATATGTGGGATCATCCCAAACCAGGGATCAAACTCGTGTCCCCTGCATTGGCAGGCAGATTCTTAACGACTGTACCACCAGGGAAGTCCAACATTGCATTCTTGGAATAAACTCAACTTGATTGTGATGTATTATCCTATTGGTTGTGATGTATTATCCTATTATGAATCACTGGATTAAATTTGCTAATACTTTGTTTAGGAATTTTGCATCTGTCATGAAAGAGAGCCTGTGATGTTCCTTTCTTGTATCATCCCCATGAAGTTTTAGCACCAAATTATGTTTGTCTCATTAAATAAGTTGGCCATGCGCTCTACAGCCCGCGAGCCACAGCTACTGAGCCCACATGCCACAACTATTGAAGTCCGCACACCCTAGGGCCCACATGCCACAACTACTGAGCCTGTGTGTTGCAACTGCTGAAGCCCACGCGCCTAGAGCCTGTGCTTCACAACAAGAGAAGCCACCGCAATAAGAAGCCTGTACACCACAACAAAGAGTAGCCCCCACTCGCCGCAACTAGAGAAAGCCCACATGCAGCAATGAAGACCCAACTCAGCCAAAAAAATAAAAAAAATAAAAAGTTGGCAAGTGTCCCTTTTTAGTCCATTCTCTTGAAGATTTAATTAAGATTGGTGTTATTTCTTCTTTAATTGTTTGGTAGAATTCACCAGCAAAGTCATCAGGTCTAGATGGGGTTTTGTATATGGCAGAGGGAGGTTTTAAATTAGAGCTTAAATATTTAAATAAATATGGAACTATTCATACTTTCTACTTCTTTTTGCATCGATTTTAGTAAGCTATGTTTTCTAGGAATTTGCCAATTCATTAAAATTTCAAACGAGTTAATGTAACAGTGTTTGTAATATCTTATTATCTTTTTCATGTCTGTAGGGCATATAGTCATATCTCTTTTTTATTTCTTATCATAGAGATTCATGCCTTCTTTTTTACTTTTTTCTTGACCGACCTCATCAGTGGCAAATCAATTTTATTAGTCCAGTGATACTCAGGATCCTTTACACTCTTAAAAATTATTGAGGACCTTAAGGAACTTTTGCATTATCTATATGTATCAATATTTATCATATTAGAAATTTAAATTGTGACAATTTAAAGATATTTATTTATTAATTCATTAAAAACCCATTACATTTTAACAAGTAACATCATTTTATTAAAAGATCTGTTTAAATGAAAATAGCAATATTTTTTAAAACAAAAATTTATTGACAAGAATGACATTGTTTCAGATTTCAAATTTCTTTTAATATCAGATTTAATAGAAGACAGCTGGATTCTCTTATCTACTTTTAGTTTCAATCTGTTGCAATACTATGTGTCATGTAACCACTGGAAAACTTTACTATATACTTGTGAGATAATGAGGATGAAAAAGGAAAATAATATATGAGGAGGAGGAGGAGGAGGAGGAGTGGGAGAGCAAGGAGGTAAATAATTTTGACCTTTTTGACCTGTGGACCCCTCGGACTCAGGGACATCCAATAGTCCTGAGACTACATTTCTAGAACCTCTGTATTAGTCTTCATAAAAACCAACTTTAGTTTTGATTCTCACTGTTATAACTTTATTTCCTGTTCCATTATAACTTAAGTTCTGCTTTCTATTGTTTCCTTCCTTCTATGAGGTTGAACAAAGTGAAATTGCTGTTTGTAAAGGTAAAAAATTGTTGAATACAGATAATTTCATATGACTCACTCTAACACTTCCTTTAGGTTTAAGGTGGTATTATTTTCCTAACTTCTTAAAATGATTTTCAGACTTTCTTCTTTTCTAATATATACACTTACAGCTACAAATATGACTCTGAGCACAACTTAAGTTGCACCTTAGTTTTAATATGTTTCATAATATGAAACAAAATATTCCTTTTAGTTCAAAATAGTTTCCAATATTAAATGTGGTTTCTTCTTAGAACCATAGGTTATTTCGAAGTGTATTACTTTATTTCCAAATACTTAGCAATTTTCTAATTATTTTTTATTATTGATTTCCTAGCTTAATTCCACTGTAATCAGAGAACATGCTCTATATAGTGTCAATCATTTGCATGTTTTTAGACTCTATGGCCCAAAATATCAGTTATTGTCACCATTCCATGTGCACTAAAAAAAACTAATTATATTTTTGAATCTGTCAAATATTTTAGCAGCTACTTTATCTCCATATAAATTTTACAGCACAATATCATTGCCCTGCTCTTGCAGTCAACAGGGTAGATTCATTCCTCCGAAGTTTCATCATTCTGAGCTTTCTTTTCTCAGTAAGATTGCTTTATTATTACCATTTCTGTCTCTCCCATATAATGCTATATGCCCCTGTGTATTCTAATCCCTTACACAGAACTAGTTACCCGTAAGTAACATATTTTACTTTTTCCCCAACAACTTTGAGATATAACTTATAACAAAGACTACACTAATAGCCTTTTCATGAAAAATTCATGAAAATTATTAAAGAAATACTTTATAGAATCAGAAACTCACAGTGGTTAGCGAAACCATTCTTCCAAGAACTCTTCTGATGCTGAAAAGCCTCTGCAGCTTTTCTGTTAGTAAGTAGTAGGGGCATGGCAAATGCTGTCCCACCAAACAGTTATCCAGCCTATAGGACTGCAGCAGTCTCCTTTCCCAGAAAGACCATTGTTTCTGAGGACATCACTGACTGTTAGAAAGCACCTTCTTGGGCTGCAATGATATCTGATTCTCTAAACTTTCTGTCTCTTGGATTAGAAACAATCTAATTCCTTACCTACATGGTAGCCCTTCAAGTCCATGTGTCCTTGAAAGTTTTTCTGTAAAGCTCAGCATCACCAGTTCCTTCAGTCATTCCTTGTGTTATTCAACGTGGCTTATTCCCCTTTGGGAGCATTAAATGGGCAGAACCCCACTAAGAGAGATGCCAGGGCTCACTGTTTACCAACCTGGCTGCACATTAAAATCACCTGAGAAATTTCTCAGAAAATAATGATACCCATATCCCATGCCCAGAGATTTTGATTCAGTTGGTCTGGAGTAGCCAGGCATCAGTATTTTTTAAACACCCAAGTGATTGAAGACTTGATATTTTAAAGATGTCATTTCTCTCTAAATTGATCTATACATTCAAACGCAAACTCAATCAAAATCTTAGCAGACATTTTTTTTAGGAATTGACAAGTTGATTCCAAAATTCGTATGGAAGCACAGAGAATCTAGAATAGCCAAAACAATTTTGAAAAAAAAAAGAACAAAGTTGGAGGACTTACACTACATGACTTAAAGACTTAAAGATATTGGTGTCAAAATAGCCAAGCAGTTCAATGGAATAGAATAGAGAATTCAGAAATAGGTCTACACATATATGGTTCATAGATTTTCAACAAAGCAATTCAGTGAAGAAAGTATAGTGTTTTGTTTTTTTAAACAAATTGTGTTGGAACAGTGGGATATTTATATGCAAAAACAAATGAACTTCACATCTCTTATCATATAAAAACATTAACTCAAAATGGATCATGGACCAAAATACAAAACCTAAAACTGTGAAACTTTTATAAGTAAATACAGAAAAAAATCTTGGTGACTTTGGGTTAGGCAAAGATTCCTTAGATGTCACAACCAAAAGTGTTATCCATTTTAAAGTTTTGATAAATTATACTTCATCAAATTAAGAACTACTCTTCGAAAGACACTGTGAAGAGAATGAAAAGACAAGCCACAGGCCGGGAGAAAATATTTGCAAATCACATATCAGATAAAGGCCTTGTATCCAGAATACATAAAGAACTCTTAATGCTCAATAAGAACACACTTACAAAAATATGGACAAAAGATATGAACAGACATTTCACCAAAGAAGATATTCAGATGGGAAATAAGCACATGAAAAGATCCTCAAAATCATTAATCATTAGGGAAATGATTAGGCAAATTAAAACCACAGCGATATGCCTATATGTCCACTGGAATGTTTAAAATACAAAAGGCTAACCATACCAAAAGCCAGAGAGGAAACTGGGACTCTCATACAGTGCTGGTGGGAATGCAAAATGGTACAGCCATTTTGGAAAACAGTTTGGCAGCTTCTTAAAAAGTTAAGCCATATGCCTACCTAGGAATTTACACTCAAATCCTGGGAATTAACCCAAGATAAATGAAAACATACATCCACACAAAGGCTTGAACATAAATGTTTATAGCAGCTTCATTTGTAGTAACTAAAAATTAGAAACAACCCAAATGTCCATCAACAGGCAAATGGATAAATATATTACATGCATGTACAATGCAATAATACTCAGCAATAAAAAGAATGAACTACTGATACAAACAGCATGAATGAATTTCAAAATAATTATGTTGAGTGAAAAAATCCAGGCAGAAAGAATATATACTTTATCATCCCATTTATATAAAATTCTGGAGAACCCAAACTAATCTATGGTGATAGGAAACAGATTACTTGTTGCCTGGGGATGGGGTAGAGATGGGACAGAGGATAGTATTACAAAGACATGCAAGGAAACTTTGGGGGGTGATCCATATGCTCATTATCGTGATTGTGGTGATGGTTTCACAGGTGTATTCATATGTTAAAACTTATATTGACACTTTAAACATATGCAGTTTATTGTATGCCAATTATACCTCACTAAAGCTCTTGTTTTTCTTTAACATTCCTACCTTGGAATGCAGAAGTACCACAGAGTAAGAAACAACTCTATATGATCTCACTATCAAAAAGTTAATATTTGGGCATATGTACTTCCAGCCTAATTTCTTTATAAGTATACTTTAAAAAACATACCCAAAATAAAATTGTATATGCATTTAAAAAAAAATTTCCAAAATGTGCAGGGAGGGATGAGAATCACTGCTATAGCTGCTGTTTTCTCACATCTCTAAGAGCAGAGAATGCTAATCTTTTGGGTTAGCTGGGAACTGCTTTGGCAGAACTGTCTGCCCTGTGCTGAGCTTCCACTCGTTCATTACAAAGGTATTTACTGACTCCCTGCCACACAGTATGCACTGTGCCAGGTGCTGGGATACTGCTTCAAACAAGAAGGACAACTTTCCTGGCCTCTTAGAGCAAAGGGTGGCTGGAGGTTCTGTCCCCATTCATAGTAGTTCTACCCAAATATCTGATGGGAAGCCTGGCCCTGATATAACTGAAAGATTTATGACTCTTCAGGCTGCTCATTCCTGGTGAAGGAGTGATGCTAGGAGAAACACAAACATAGCCATACCCTTCCTACAAGAGAGGAGTTTAATGTTGTGAGGGGTTTCTCATGCAGATTTATGCATGAGAAATGTGCCCCCGGTTTGAGCCAGAAATGTTAACCAGGAAGGACACTGGTCCTGCCAGCACCCCGTGCCTTAGTTTTGGCTCCTGGTATGAGACTTGATCCAGATTCTGGAATAATCCTGGACTTTCTTGGAAGAGATTGAATCCACATCTTTGAAACAATGTCACATAGACACCTGAGGCATGTGACAGGCCAAATTAATGACCTAATGCATTTTGCTGGAGCAGAAACGGGACACCTGACGAACCTTTTACCAAGCCCTTCAAGGCCCTAGTTCAGGTCACACCCCGCAGCCTTACAACAGGGAAGGACTCTCTGCCCTGCCTGGGTCCAGGTGTGTTTGCTAGCAGAACATTCTCCTTCATAAGCTGTGTCCTGCGGCTTCTCCCTCCAGCCCCTGTACTTGGCCCCACTGGCCTCAAACTCAAGCTCCTCCCACCTCAAAAAAACGTTTACACACCCTTCCCAACTCCTTATCCTTCAGGTTTCAGCTGAAGCCACTGTTTCCTCAGAAAAGCCTTCCCTATCCTTCCCAACCATGGTAGTTTCCCTGTTCAATAATTGGGATTTATGTAGTCCTATTTTAAATATCTACCTCCTATAAAATTCTTGTGGAAAGGGACTATATCTGTCTTATTTACCATTATATCATCCTTGTCTAACAAACGCCCAACACTTAGTTCTTCCCAAACGTATTTGTTGAATGGATGAGATGCCTTAGTCTAGTTCAGTACTCCTCCTTTTTAACTATGCAGCTCTTTCGATTTTCCATTTTTTACTTACCATGTCCCACACCCTACCCCACCCCAACTTGAGCCCCAAGAGAAATCTGGGCTAGGAGAGGAATCTTGACAAATGTAGCGCTGGAATCAGAGAAACCATGCCCTTCTGGTGACTCAACCTTTGTTTCTGGCCCAAACTTTTCCTCCAGGCTCTTCTTTTAGGACAGAGTTTCTCTCTGAGAGGCCTCTTGGTCCTTCCCCTAAATACATGAGTCCCTTCCCCAGCACACATTCTCCATCAATGCAGTCAAAGTTGTAAAGAGGCCATTTCTGGAGGCTGTTAGTGTAGTGTTTGTGGCTTTCTTCACTTTCCAGCCCATTTATAAACTTTGAATCCACACTCTTCTTTTTAACCACTTACTAAATCTCCTGATTGCCTGGTTGTTGATAATTCAAAATCACTTAAGTCTGAAAACCTTAAATAGTCTTCAAAACTCAGTTGACACTTTGATCTTCTAGGATCACCCAGGTAGCTTTGTCAGAGGCTGTAAAGTCTGCGCAGAGATATTACTGCTGCCCCTCTGGAAGGCAGACCATACCCACGTGTTCAGAGTCAGAGGTCAGGAAGGCGTCACCCTTGGAATCACAGACTGGCCCCTGGCTGGCCCTGCAAATCCTATTATTAAATAACTATTTTTATACTTTTGGCAGGAAAATAATTTTCGTGTTATTCCTCTATAACAGAGCTGATAGGATTAATGCTTATTACCTGGAGCCAAATATTAAATAATTCCCAGGGTTACTGCTTAATATGTGTGGGGTTTCCTTCTGGGATGATGAAAATGGTTTGGAACTCAGTACAGGTTTATGTTATATGAATTTTACCTCAATAAAAAAAATAACAAGAATTCTCAGGAACATAGAATTTCTTGCACAAGAAAAGTCTAGGAATTTCAGTCGGTCATCACTGAGGTCACAGAATTCCCTGGAGATGTGGCCATCTGGGTCCCCTTCCCCCCACCACATCTTCCCCTGTAGTATTTGAAGCCAGCTGGATTTAATCTACTACAAAGATTCCATTTAAAAAAACAACTTTGAGCAGCAAATTGTTGGCACAGAGCAACAGCCATAATGGAAGCAAACAAAAATAACTCCTGACTGATCTCTGAATATATCCTTTATAAGAATGTTTTCTATATAACTTCATTAATCCAAATACTTTTTTGGTGTCACACTTCAGAATATATGAGATGGATTTTGGTTTCATGAAGTTTTAGTCACACTAAATTAACAATATGTGCATTTTGGATGGATTTCAAGAGCTATACTATTCTCACTACAAATGAATCCACTTAGTCAACAAATAATTTTTGAGAACCTTCTAGGTGTCAGTCAGGGTATTAGGTACTAGGAATACAGAGATGAATAAGGCATACACCTACTCAAAAATTTATGGTCAAATAATCACATTATTTATATAGATGATCATGTTTCAAATATAGAAAGCTATTACAGAGGACAAAGATGAGCTTCAGGGCTCAAGAATCATTGTCATGGTCACTGCTGTATCCCCAGAACACATAATGGGTCTGGCACATCAAAGAAACTCATCAAATATTTTTTGATAAGTGGACAAAGCTTTCCACAATTATACACTATTTTCACTGTTTTATGTGGTTCTTACATAGTCCAGGATGACTCAAACCAGAAATGACTAATTTATTGGCTATAATCTGAAAAGGGTAATTAATGCATTCTTTCTCACCATTCTCAGTGTGCAAATATCATTTTCATGTCAAATCTTCAGATTGTCTGCTTTTAATTCACTTATCCTGCTCACATAAGTGGGCTGAGGGCCACAGGAAAACCCCTACGGTAAAAAAGCATCCATCCTCCTTTGCAACCTCTTTACTCCCCTCAGTCTGTGTCTGAAGATTCTGAGGTCCACACCAGTCTCTATTCTCTACCCGCACACTTGGACTTAGTGGTTTAGTTTTGGGCTGATTGCCCCAATTTGGTTCATAATGCTCCCATTTGAGGCAACTTGCATCTCAAGCCTGCCCTGAACCTTGGCTAGAAAGAGGTGGCGATCTTGCAATGGTCCTGAAGAACCAAGTTAAGACTTTTACTAATATCCCTATTTATTGATGCATGTGTTTTTTTAAAAAAGGTTATTATTGCCCAGGACTTAGCAACTAGGGCCCAGTCCAAAACAAAATGAGTCTATACCATACATTGTAAGACAGCTATCAACAATGGGGACAACACCCCTTTTCCAAGATTCCTAAAACAGACCAAAACCAACTGATTTATCCTGGATCGTTGCCTCACCCACCCATCCCACACTTGGACTATGTATTAAAAAGAGACTAGAAGGAGGAAGAATTTCAGGCTTGTGGGTGAAATTCTTCCCTTGGGGGAAGAGCTGGGGTGGCACCTCCCACTTCAAGGATTCCTACAGTGGGAATGCCTTGCCTCTGAAGAACTCCACATGCACCCTACAAGGTGGGCAGAATTGGACTGTCACACAGAAGGCATCTTCAGAACCACAGTGTTAACCAGAGAGAAGCAACAACCCACTGAGAGAAGAAGAGATCCTTGTCCCAGTCACTTGCCTGTCCTGCCCAACACTGTGAAGTTCAACTTTGGAAGAGGGAAGGAGGAGACATCTCAGAACTAGGCTCTTTAATAATCAGGGCCCCAGCTCAGTTCTGCCCTGGGAGAAGGGGAAATGAGATTTCAATTGACAATGAGACTAAAGTCTTTAAATAGACAGAGTTTTAATGATCAAAATGGATAACTGTGGAATCTGACAGCTAGGAATCTTAACTTCCCTAGAACTTCTATAAGTTGTTAGGAGTAGGAAGGGGAGATTCCATAGAGCTCTGTTGAAAGTAAGGATTGGAAAAAAATAAATCCTTTTCATGTCTAAATCTTCTAAGTTGAGACATAATCAAGCCCTCCTGGAACAGAGTTGTAGTAGTTGATACGTAATAATGGATATTAGCTTCAACTCTGGCTGGCACATCAAACTCTCAAGCAGGACCACCTTCATGGGTACAGCCTCCCAGGGGCTCCATGCTCAGTGTTTAATGTTCTGTGGTCACCATCTTGAAGTTCTTCGTACTTTTATCTTCAAATTTGTGTTTTGTAAATGCAGTCTGATGGGGCAGTGAAACATGTGCCTGGGGATTGGAGCCTCAGCTCGTGCACAGTCCCACCTCCCACCACCTCTCTTGATGGGTTCTCCACTGCCCACTACCCTGTTCTCTGATTCCCAGGGACCCACCCAGCCTCCCCGCTCACTGCTTCAACCCGGTAGTGGCTGTTGCCCTTTCCCCGCTGTGGGAACCTGGGTGTGGGCATAGGGAGGTCGGGGTCAGGAAGGCATGGGAGGAAGGCAAGGGTAGCCTTGCCTGGTCAGGAAGGCAAGGGTAGCCCATCCCTACCCTGGGCTGATAGCACCACAGCATGTTGATCAGGGACTTGGCAGAATGAGCCTCTAGCCCACCCATGATCCAAGAATGTAGTGCATCCAGGGGTCTCTTGTCCACTGTGGGTTGGGGCAGTAGGCTGGAGGGAAGGGGAGACTTCCTCACCCCTGACCAGGAAGCAGTACATTGGTCTAGTGGCTAGTGGCGGGGATTGGACCCAGCAGTTGGTGGGTCACATGGGGCCACCTCTCCACTGCTTGAGAGGTTCTACATTCACCACAAGAGGATCCCCATGCCTGAGGGAGCACTACATTCAATAGCAAATTTAGGGACTTCCCTGGTGGTCCAGTGGTTAAGACTCTGCGCCTCCAATGCAGGGAGCCCAGGTTTGATCCCTGATTGGGGAACTAAGATCCCACATGCCGCGGAGTGCGGCCAAAAAGTAAAAACAAAAAAGAAAGAAAGAACCTCATTAAATAGCAAATTTAAAACTCTGTGACATGTTGAGAGAGAGAAAGTAGAAGAAAGGAAAAAGATTTATATTTTGGTCCCTTTAACAAAACACATTTCCTGCTTTTTGAACAAAGAGCCCTATATTTTCATTTTGTCCCAGGCCCTGCAATTTTGTAGCTGGTCCTGCTCTCATGTCTCCTTTCCCCAGGGAAGGGTTAATTTCCTATTTCTGTGTATCCTGTACCTGACCCACAACACCTGAAAATGTGACAATGCTTTCTAGCCAGCTTGCTACCTCCATACAGAAGCAGATGTAAGTTCAGAGGCCTGAAGCTTTTATGATATAGGGGGCAATCCTTTAAAAAATTATAAATACAGAATTACTACATCCCTTCCTAGGACCTTGGAGGAGACCTGTGCAAGGGAGGAGTCCTGAAACACACGCTTCATTAGCTTTACGATCACTCCACCCTGCATTCATAGCATGCCCTCTACCCACTCATGGTTCTGCTTTAAGAATCTAGAGTTTTCTTGAAAATTACAGAAACTCTTTTGCTTACCCTGAAACCCACAAATCACAAGCTAAGCAGTCATATTTTTTTTGACAGGGGAAAGAGTGAACTTTTGTTGAGGCCCCATGACTGCAGTATTTTTCTTCCACTCTGCTTTTCTGACACACAGGGGTCACTGTGGCCTCCTTGGGAGGCCTTTTGTGCTGAACTATTCCTAGACTCCTTTCTTTATGGAAACTCTTGTCAATTAAATGATGCTGGGCTGCTGAGTTCTTCTTATATTTATATTCTACAAGGAAGAAAAAAACTCCTCTTCCTTCAAGTATTGCAGTCTCTCCTTAATCGATTTTATCCCTATTTGAGAAGCTACATGGTTGTAAAAAACTGAAAACACAAATAAATGTAATAATCCCTTTAAAAAATAATAAAGATTAAAAAGATTATATGGAAATATAATACAATATACTTTACACACACACATATATCTAAAATAACTGAAATAAGAACATCCTAGGTCTTCCCTGGCGGCTCAGTGGTTAAGAATCCGCCTGCCAATGCAGGGGACACGGACAGATTCGAGCCCTGGTCCGGGAAGATCCCACATACCACAGAACAACTAAGCCCGTGCGCCACAACTACTGAGCCTGTGCTCTAGAGCCCGCGAGCCACAAATACTGAGCCCGTGTGCCACAACTACTGAAGCCTGCACACATAGAGCCCATGCTCTGCAAGAAGAGAAGCCACTGCAACGAGAAGTCAGAGCACCGCAACGGAGAGTAGCCCCTGCTCACCGCAACTAGAGAAAGCCCGCGCGCAGTAATGAAGACTCAACACAGCCAAAAATGAATTAATTAATTAATTTAAAAAAGAAAATAAAAAGAACATCCTCTATCTTTATAAAATTCCGTTGGAGACTCACTCACTCCCCGACAACCAGTTGTTTGTTCCTACTGACTTTTCCTAGAAAGGTAAAACACAATAAAAACTGCAGCTGCTATCTTGGGATAAGTGAAGGGAGAACAAAACTTTGCTGCATTGTGGGAAAATGTTATCCATGCTAGTCATCTAACCTGACAAAATTCACCAGATAATTGCCTTTCATTTCACATTATATGGCACAAATTGTTGCCTAACTCTATAACGAAATGGCCGAGCATAGATGGTTGGAGATTAGTTTGTTGGTTCTATCAATGACAGAATTTTCTGGCAAACAGTTTCACCTACTATTGGGAAATACAATTTATTAGGTTAGTTTAAAAAAGAAAACTTTATCTCAGGTTGGTTGAAATTGCTCTTACTTGTGAAGTTCCTTTGTGAAGGAAGTGGTCTCAATGAATTAGGGAATTTTGTGCTGCCTTTTATTATAGTAACAAACAACCCCCTTATCGCAGAGCCTTGATCACAACAAATATTTATTTCTTGCTCACTCTACCTGCAGAATCCAGGTCAACAAGAGGGTCTGTTCATCATGGTGACTTAGGGACCAAATCTCAACATGTGCTTCTGTGATCACTACAGTAAGAGAGAAGAGAAACATGTGAATAATGCACTGGCTCTCAAAGGGTTTTCCTGTGACACATATCCTTTATGCTCACATTGCACTAGCCAATGTAAATTATCTGTCTATATCTAGTGTCAAAAGGCAGGGAAATACAATCCTATCATGTCTCTGGAAGAACAACTGGAATATATAGAACAGCCCTAATGGCTAATCCCCTTTTGGTCACCAAATATTTAACTCACTCCATTTCTGACATGCAAAATATACTCATCCACTCCCTAAGGAAGAAAGCCTCAAAATCCCATGCAATCTGAGACCTCTGGGTAAGATATGTCAGTTTCAAATCATGATGCTGCTTCTACCTGTACCTGTGAAATTTAAAAAAAAAAAGAAAAAAACAAAACAAAAAACCCCCCAAATACCTATGTCCTCCCATCCAGTATATAATGGTAGTACAGGAACAAGATAATTGTAATAAATACTCTCCTTGGGGAAAATGGCAAATACACAGCAAAGAGGGGTCTGTAGGAATTCTGAAATCCTGCTGGGGAGAACTTTCGAGGGCCCCCTACCTGTGGTTACTTGATTAAGGAATGTTATCTGATTAAGCCTTGATTTTGAGAAGCTCCTTTTGCTCACTGTTCTTTGTGGTACCTGGCTATGCCTTCTGGAAGATTCTTCCTTTTTCATTTTCCTCTTTGGCTGAATCTGAAACAGACATTGAGGAATATGCCTCTTTCAGGACTGAGCAGCGTTCTCAGCCCGGTTTCTGATGGTGGACAATGAGAAGACCAACGTTTGTTTTAAATCTCAAAAAGTTACAGTCTCTTTTGGTCTAGGTGGGTGGCTCAAATACAGCTCTCTTAAAAATTTAGTAGAGTTTTTAATCTGTTTGATTCTTGTCTGCTCCACTTGCCAGTGACCATGCTATAGTTCTTTTTTTTTTTATAGTTCTTTTTGAGATATGGTTCTACGATGCTTTTTATGCTTCCTTGTTGCCATCTCTCTCTCTCTCTTAATTGTAAATGTGTGTACTTTGAGCTTACTAGACTTTGCTGAGAGAATCACACTTCATCTCTTTTCCCTTAGCCATATTGACCAATTGAAAAGATTTGCTGGGTGCCTGTCATTTAATCGGGCCTTTTACTCTGAGACACCTTATCAAATTCAGAGGTTTGGTTATCTTCTGATAGTATGAAAACACAGGCCAGAAATTCCTGAACAGGGGCAAGGAGTTAATCCTTTAGGCCAATGATTCTCAAAATGTGGTTTCTAACCAGCAAAAATCAACTCCCTGGGAACCTGTTAGAAATGCAAATTATCAGACCCCACCCTTGACCTGCTGACAAAAACAGAACCTCTGGGTGTTAAACCCAGCAAATGGTGGAGACTTCATCAGCCCGGATACCCCAAGTTAGGACATGGAGCTGATTCCCCCAGGCAACCTACAACGTAGCATGAGTGAAAAATAAACTCTGTTGTTTTAAGGCACTGAAATATGTATGTTTGTTGCCATAGCATAATCTACACTGATACAGTATAGGTATTGGTGCAGAAATTGGTACCTGGAGTGAGGTGCTGTCATAATAAAAAAAAAAAATCTAAAGTTAGTATATATAACAAAAATAAATCTAAAATTGGTAATATATAATTTTTATATAATATATATAATTTCTTTCTATATATATAAAATTTGGAACTTATCTTTTCCTCTATGTGCTGAACTAGGCACAAAACAGTCCACATGATACTACCCCCAACACTTAGCACACGTATGTATCCAGTTAGGTCTCATACCCATCCTGCTGTAACTAACTGATGTATAAGCCCCCTGCAAGAGACTTTGGGGTGAGCATAGTAGTGGTAAGTACACTAGAGAATGTTCTTGAATATATGGTCTTAGACACATCACTTGACTTCTCTGTCTGAATTTTCTTTTCTGAAATTCTATTACAGACCAAACCGTTATGTACTGCGTAAGTGTTTGCTAAGTGCCCTCACATTGTTTTCCTTCCTTTAATCCACAGAAACCTTAGAGAGGACACTGTTAGTATTCCTGTTTTAGATGAGGAAACCAGAACTCAAAGAGATTAAATGACTTGTCTAATATTTCCCAGCTAATGACCCAAGTCAGGGTTCCCAATTTTATTTCCCTGTGTGTTCTATTCCCACCGTGGCTGCTTCTTGTTTCAGGGTAAAAATTTTTAAGTTCTACAGAAAATGTATAATGTATATTTGTATCGTTTTTTATCATAAACCAAATTGTCACAGAGTGATGGTAATCCATGACAAGAATTTTGTCATCTGATTTACATAATTCTCCATTATTAAAGGACTAACAGACCCTGAAACGAGCCTGTGTTCTCCTTAAATTGTTGCAGTAACAAGGCAGCAGGCAACAATTCAGAGAATATAGAATTTGTACAAGTGCTTCTTCTATCATTCCAACCAAATAGAGTCAAATAAACTTACTTTAAAAAGAATTTCTCCTATCCTCAGGAGAAATATGAGCAAAACTAGTTTTGAGCTGTTAAATGTTTAGGACAAATCAATAACATTCTGAATTCCAATTCTTTGATGCAGAATATGGCTCACAGCCAAATTAGGAAGAAAAATTTCCCCCACTTGAGGTTCATGTTACAACTAAGAGATTATCTCTTCCTCATTAAGTTAACATAAATGAAAATATCTTTCAGTTAAATACTTATGTCTTTTATCTGAGGTTTTACTGTTTTCAGAGGAAATGGAATGAGAATTACCTGGTCTATGACCTAAGTCAGTGCATAGGAAACATTTTTCCAAGGGAGATTCTCAAAGGAGGGGTGGGCTGTTTTGCTCTTAAATTCCTAGTTTTCTATATAGTGAGTGTGTAGACAAATTACATTTTCTCTGTTGTGTATGTCTTGGGTTTCACTAATAGACATTAGTATTTTTTGCACTGTTTTTTAAATGTCAGTTACTTAAAATAAATTGAAAACATTTGTTAAAGCCAAGACTAGGATGTTGGCTTTTCAAACAACCTATTGGAATTTCAAAGCTTTTGCCTGTGAGATGCTGTTGGCAAGAACAATTTCATGAAGTCAGAAAGAAAATTTTAAACATTATGTTGGCATGGATACACATATTTGGAAATTTGCTCACTAAGATCAACTTTTGTTGTTTTTATTTTAGTTACTCATCTCTTGAATATTTTCTCTTCCTGATTCATTTTCCCAATTGTAGCAGAGTCTTCCAGATGTGCATCTAAATACTGCCCCACCCCCTTCTCCCACTATAATAAAATACACATGGCTGGACAGCTATTTTGCATGTCCTTGCTTTTCTTGCCATTAGATGTGGTCATGTGATAAATTTACTTAAATGGAATTTGAGTAGTCTTGGCTTGTAAATACCTTCCACAGTGCTTCTCCAGGATGGTAGCCCACCTCTGAGATGGCTCTCAATGATTCTTGACTCCTGGTATTTATGTCCCTATGTAATCCTCTCCTCCACTGAATATGGCTTACCTATATATTGCAGAAATGACAGAATGTGATTTCCAAGTCTAGGTCATAAAAGATATTGTGACTTTCATCTGGACCTTTTAGATCACTTTCTCTGAGGGAAGCCAGCTGCCACAGGCTGGCAGTACAGCTGAGGACATTTCAAATAGCCCTATAGAGAGAGGCCTGTGTGACAAGGAACTGAGGCCACCTGCCCACAACCAGCATTAACTGAGCCACATTGAAAGCCCTAGTTGACTGTAGCTGATATCTGACTGTTAACTTATGAAAGACCTTGAGTCAGAACCATTACAACAGATATCTGACTGTAAACTTATGAAAAACCTTAAGTCAGAACCATTCACCTAAGCCACTTCCAAATTTCTGACCTGCAGAAACTATGAGATAGGAAATATTAAAGTGGTGATTTAAGCTTCTGAGTTTGTTATGCAGCAGTAGATGACTGATACATCAAGTCAGCTGGATCGCAATGCTCGTGACAATCTTAGAAGCCACAAGAAGGGTTCAGAGCGTAATCAGCTCAGGTTCCTGGATGACCTTGTAGGGGAGAGCCTTCTCCTCTAGTTTCTCAACTCCCTACATCAACCTGGACTATTGAGAGAGAAAGAAACTTCTTTAGAGCCATTACATTTTGTGGTCTAAATTTTACAATAGTTCAGCCTGTCCTAACTAATACACCAACTTTGTATTCTATTTCTTTCTTACTTTAACCCTTATGTATATATGAGGATATTATTCCTCTGAGCAAGGATTACTATTGGAATAGCTCTTTAAACACTATCAAAAACATTGTTTAAAAGGCATGTGATTAAATATTCAAAGCACATTTTCCACCTGCAAATTCTATTTTATTTGACTAGCACAGTTGCAGGTGATACTGTAGTACCCCCCGGCTCCTGTGAGAGGTGGCTTGTAATAGTTTACAGCTAGCCCTCTTCTCCAGACAATTTCCATCAACCAATGGGAACCTACTCATTCAGGAAATTATGCCCTCTCCATAGATGATCCATACCAATGATCAAATAAGATGATGGTATAAAAGTCCAGCCCTGTTGCCACAAAGGATGACAGGTCTGTGGTGCTGTTTATATACAGAGCCCTCCCCTGTGTAAATTTGGCCAAGGCTATACTTTACCTAATACCAGATCCTTGCCTGGCAGCTCTTTTGCTTCCCTATCATGATCCTTTCCCCACTTTACAAGTTTTTCCCAAAGAGTGTTCCCTCAATAAACCATATGCACCCAAATCCCTATCTTAGATTCTGCTTCTGGGGAATTTGATCTAAGACTACCTACTTCCATGAAACTGAACAGGAGAGGTGAGATCGTCTCAGTTATTTACATTACTGATATATTGGATTTAGTGAAGAAAATGTATTCTCAGTCTGTAAAAAGTTAGTAAACAGAAACCTCAATTAAATAGAGTCAGAAGACCAGAAGAGGGAGCTCTCATGCCCTGCGACAATAGCAGAACCCAACAGGAAGAAGAAAGACTCCTCTTCTTTCCTGGCAAAGACTCAACGAATGAAAAGCCCTCTGTTTACTATAGCCCTTCCAACTTCTTTCCCCAGCTATAAAAGAGTTCTCCTCTTGCCATGCAGAACTTGCACATAGCTCGCCATGGTTGCAGACCCTGAATTACAATTCTCTGCTCATCCCAAATAAACCTATCTTTGCTGGAGAAACGTCTTGGCAGTCTGTTTGTCTTAGGTCACAAGACAACAAGTTCAAAACCTTGGGAAAGACTTAAAAACAGAAAAACAAGAGAGAAAAATTAAGAAAGCCAAAAGCTGATAATGGTGATAATCTGGAGGTATCAACAAAATTCATAAATTCTAAAATTGATCAAGAAAAAGATGCAACATAAGTCTCCGATATAAGAAATAAAAGAGAAGTTATCACTGTAAATCCTACAGACATTAAAAGGATAATAAGATATTACAAAAATCTGTACGAAAAAATCTGACAACTTACAGTGGGTAAATTTCTTGAAAAATGCAATTTACCAAAGTCAACACAGATTAAGTGGAAAATACTAATAGACCTATATCTATTAAAGAAATTAAATATATTGTCAAAAACTTGTCATAACAGAGAACTCTAGATCCAGATGGTTTCACTGGTGGATTCTATCAAACAATCATTGAAGAAATAACACTAACCTTACAAAAAATGTTATAGGAAATAGAGAAGAAGGGAATAACTTCCTACTTGCTTGTGAGATCATCATAACCCTGATCTTAAAACCTGACAAAACATTACAAGAAAAGGAAGTTATCTACCAACACCTTTCATGAACACAGAGTCAGAATACTTGAAAAATTGGTTATTGACTCTGACAATATATAACAGGAATAAAATACCATGACCATCCAAGAAGGGTCTAGCCCAAGAATGCAAGGTTGGTTTAAGACTCAAAAGTCAATCACTATAACCACATTAACAGAATAAAGAAGACAAAAAAAAAGTCATTTCCATATATGAATAAAAAACATTTGTCAAAGTGCATCACCCATTTATTAAAACACCTTTAGCAAACTAGGAATAGGAAGGAATTTCCTCAATTTCATAAAAGACAGCTACGAAAACGTACAACTGATACCACACTTAATGATCATGTTACCAAGTCCAAGCTCATACTGCTCACTGCATGACAGGCCAATAAATTGAGAGAAGTATTGGGGCAAGGAATAGTGACTTTCTTTGGAAAGCCAGCAGACCAAGAAGATGGCAGACTAGTGTCCCAGAGAACCATCTTATCCGAGTTAGAATTCAGGCTTTTTTCGTACTAAAAGGGTAGAGGGTATGGCTGGTTGTTTAAAACTTCTTGGTGCTGGTCAGACCCCAGAGGGGTTGTGATAAACCTTTGTTCTTGCAGCTGTCCATGTAAGTCTGGTCACAATATTCCTGTAAACCTCCAGCAAGGCATGTTATTCTCTGTTATGCAACTTTTTAATCTCTATATGAATGGCTTTGAGAATGGGATATCATATATATTTCAGGCCATAGGCAACGTTCTTTTACAAAAGTGCAGAGCCAGCATGACTAAGCACAGGCAACAGAGCACAAAGATTAGTCAGGTTTGTTCTTCTCTGTTACAGTCACACATTGAATGCTTTCCTCCTAAAATTGGGAATAAGAAGTTCCCACCTTTCCAACTTCTATTCAAATTGTAATGGAGGTCCTAGCTATTGCAGTAAGGCAAGGAAAAAAAAAAACATTGGGAAGAAAGAAGTAAAACTGTCTCTGCATATATTTTTTAAAATTATGCTTTCCAATTTATTTTACCAGGGTTGTGAGTAAAATAAATGGAATTGTTTAAAAGTTCTTGAGTTCAAATGAACTTTCCCTTTGAGTTAGAGTTTTTAGTTTCTTAGGAGTTATGTGATAGGTTATTCTAATTACAGTTGTATAACTAAACCTAGGCAAAATTGTGAGATAATAGACATTTATTTTAGTGCCTTTCTATCTTTTAGAGCTTTAAGCATATCTTTCATCCATTCTAATACCTCCTTGTGTGTCCTAACCACCTAGCGTCCAGAGGCAGTACACCCTCCTAGTCGCTCTTCAATAATATCGAACTCTTCAAAATCAATTTCTGGGAGAAATAAAGAACAAAGAGAGACAAAATTAAAGCCTTTGAAAGATAATACAGGAAAACATCTTCAAGGCAACAGAGTATAGAAGGACTTCTTAAAGCATAAAACGTCAAACACAGAGAAAAAAGTTGAAATGTAAACTACATTAAAATTAAGGATTTTTTTTTTTTTTTTTTTTTTTTTTTTTTTTTTTTTTTTGCGGTACGCGGGCCTCTCACTGCTGTGGCCTCTCCCGTTGCGGAGCACAGACTCCGGACGCGCAGGCTCAGCGGCCATGGCTCACGGGCCCAGCCGCTCCACGGCATGTGGGATCTTCCCAGACCGGGGCACGAATCTGTGTCCCCTGCATCGGCAGGCGGACTCTCAACCACTGCGCAACCAGGGAAGCCCGAAAATTAAGGATTTTTGATCATCAAAAGATATCATAGAGTACAAAGACAAGCGACAAACTAGAAGATATTTGTAGCATGTTACTAAGATCTAATGTGTAGAATATATAAGAGCAGCAACAAATCAGTAAGAAAATGGCAAAATATTCAATAGATAAAAGGGCAAGAGACTTGACCAAATCTTTCACAAAAGAAGAAACTTAAATGGCCCATAAACACATGAAAACATGTTCAACCTAATCAGTTATCAAGAAAATGCAACTGTAATGAGATACCATTTCATACCCATCAGACAAAAATTTAAAAATTGACAATACAGTATGTTGAGCATTTGTATTACTAGGAACTCAGCTGTGCTGGTGAGAGTATAAATGAGCACAAAAACTTTGAAAAACAGTTTGCCATTACCTGATAAAGATGGAACACTTTACAGCCCAGGAATTACACTCCTAGTTATATACCCCAGTAACTCTTTCTCATGTTCATCAAGAGATATACAGAGAGCATTCATGGAAGTATTGTTAGTAATAGCCCTTGTATTAGTCAAGAGCAACAGAACTAATAGGAGATACATATATACATATATATGTGTGTGTGTGTGTGTGTGTGTATGTATATATATACATACACACACACACACACAGATGTATTTTAAGTAATTGGCTCATGCCATTGTGGAGGCTTGGCAAGTCCAAAATCTGATGGGGGAGCCAGCATGCTGGAGACTCAGGAAATAGCTGCAATTTGAGTCCAAAGACAGTCTTTTGGCGAACCAGGAAGAGCCAATGTTGCAGATCAAGTGCAATCTGCTGGCAGATTTCCCTCTTGCTCAGAGGAGGTCAGTCTTTTGTTCTATTCAGGCTTTCAACTGATTGAATGAGATCTACTCATATTATGAAGGGCACTCTGCTTTACTCAAAGTCCAGCAATTTAAATTTAAATCTCATCCAAAAACACCCACACAGAAACATCTAAATATCTGGGCACAATGGCCCAGCCAAGTTAACACAGAAAATTAACCATCACAGCCCCAAACTAGAAACAATCTAGATGTCCATCAGTGGTAGACTAGATGAATAAATTATGGCTTACACATACAATAAATACTAAATTACTATTATGGTAAGCAGAATTCTAAGTTGGCCCCCCCATAATCTCTACCCCTGATGTTATACTCTGTATAATCTCTACTTGAATGCAGGCAGAATATATGACTTGCTTCTAAGAAATAGAACATGACTAAGGTCATGGGATGTTCCTCTCTTGATTAGATTATGTTGTATGGCAAGGTAATGGAATATCACCCCCATGATTGCTGGCCTTGGAGAAGCAAGCTGCCGTGAGTTCTAAGGCAAGAAAATGAATTCTGTCAACAACCTGAATGAGGTTGAAAGTAGATCCTTCCCCAGTTAAGCCTCCAGATGAGAATGAAGCCTGGCTGACACTTTGACTGCAACCTGTAAGACCCTGAGGAAAGGACCGAGTTAAGTCACACCTAGACTCTTGACCCTGTGGAAACTGAGATAATAAATGATGTTTTAAGCCACTAAATTTGTGGCAATTTGTTACACAGCATATAAAACTATTGCAACTGTACAGAAATAAAAGTCAACAAATTACAGCTATATGTATCAAGATAGATTAATCTTATAAACATAATGCTGAGTCATGAAGAATACAGACAGTATAATTCCATTTGCATGATGTTTGAAAACAGATAAAACCCAACCAATGTGTACTTTAGGAAGGCATACATAAAGGGTAAAATTATAAAGAAAAGCATAGGAAAAAACTCACAGAAGTGGGAGAGTAGGTTATGTAGATTACTTCTGGAAGAGAGTACAGGACCCACACAGAGCTTCTAAAATATTATCAATGTTCTATTTCATAACAAGAGCTCACTTTATAATTACATATACACTTTTCTGTATGTATACTATATGTTTAAAAATGAAGCTAGTATAATATTAAAAACAATTTAGTCTATAAAATATACAAAGAACATTCCTATATTTATGGCCAGCTCCCCTCCAGCCCTCCAGCCCAATTCCCTCTCCTTATGGTGGAGTGATTTGAGGTCAGAAAAACCTAAATTCAAATCTTAATTTTGTCACTTCCTTGCTGTATGATCTTAATGCAGAGCCGTAAGATCAATATCCAGACTCCAGACTTTCCAGATGAAAGGGCTATAAGAGAACAATAATTGAAAAATCATTACCTTGTTTAAGGAAAAAATAAATATAAAATCAGCAATTATGAGTTCTAGCTATATACATAAACACTATGTGTATATTTTTAATTAAAAAAAATTAGTGATCAACCAACAGTGTAGAGAGACTGGTACTCATATGTTGCCAACAGCATTATAAATTGATACAGTCTTTCAGTGGATTAGGTTTAACCATGTTAGAAAAATGAAATGAGATACTAAAATATTGCCATTCTTTGACTCTGGATTTCTACTTTGGGAAATTTAAGGTTATTTAAGAAAATAATCTCAAAAAGTCAGAATCAAGCCAATGTGTACAGTAATGTTTAAGGTAGAAATATTTATGAAAACAAAACTTAAAGCAATTCAAATTCCTTATTCATTGTACATTATCAAAGTAGAACGCACTGACAATAAGAATAATATGATAAATATATGCCTTGTATTGGTATATGGATATTTTATTTTATTTTTCTAATGCATCTTTATTGGAGTATAATTGCTTCACAATGCTGTGTTAGTTTCTGTTGTACAACAAAGTGAATCAGCCATATGCATACACATGTCCCCATATCCCCTCCCTCTTTTTTTTTTTTTTTAACATCTTTATTGGGGTATAATTGCTTTACAGTGGTGTGTTAGTTTCTGCTTTATAACAAAGTGAATCAGTTATACATATACATATGTTCCCATATCTCTTCCCTCTTGCATCTCCCTCCCTCCCACCCTCCCTATCCCACCCCTCCAGGCGATCACAAAGCACCGAGCTGATCTCCCTGTGCTATGCGGCTGCTTCCCACTAGCTATCTACCTTACATTTGGTAGTGTATATATGTCCATGACTCTCTCTCGCTTTGTCACAGCTCACCCTTCCCCCTCCCCATATCCTCAAGTCCGTTCTCCAGTAGGTCTGTGTCCTCCCACCCTCCCTATCCCAACCCCTCTAGGTGGTCACAAAGCACCGAGCTGATCTCCCTGTGCTATGCTGCTGCTTCCCACTAGCTATCTATTTTACATTTGGTAGTGTATATATGTCAGTGCCACTCTCTCACTTCGTCCCAGCTTCCCCCTCCCCCGCTGTGTCCTCAAGTCCATTCTCTATGTCTACATCTTTATTCCTGCCCTGCCACTAGGTTCATCAGCACCATTTTATTTATTTTTTTTAGATTCCAAGTATATGGATATTTTAAGCACCATCAAATGAACAAAGAACTAAACATACATTTACATACTGTATATGATTTAAAATATCGCAGAAGAACTGAAAGTTTCAGAGATAGTTAAAACAATATAAATAGTTGTGTTAGGTTGATGGGAAAGTTGAAGTGATTATGATTTTAACAATAAGTGGGTAATGTAATCCGAGGAATACATGTAATGATGGAATTTCAGGCAGTGTTATAGACAGATGGTGAAGCTATTTGTGCAGGAGGTGGGGGTGGTAGGGGAAAGGGGGACCTAAAATTTCACCACATGGAAAGTTTCTATAATCAGAGGGTTTTCTCTGGGTTGTGCAGGCGGTGGCCCCAAAAGGGGAGAATCATACAGAAGATTTCTCAAAGGGAAAAAACTGGAAGAACCATACTTAGAAAAATGTGATTGTAAGTTAATTTCTCTTTAGGGTGTAAACTGTTTTCTTTTCCTTTGGTTCTTTTACTTATTTTTTTCTAAAGCAATTGCAACTTAATAATTTACTTCAGTGTATGAGAGACTCACAGCTTTCCAAGGTGAGTCTGAATCCTGTGTGCCTTGGTCTGGCTAATTTGTTTCATTTCAACACTGAGAGATGTCTGAAAAGTGTATCAGTGGAAGAACATAATCAGTCATTCATAGACTGGTACTTTATGACAGCCACATAAAGGTGCTTCTGTTGTGAGTCTTATCTCAATAAGTAATTTTAGTAAATTTAGTAGTTTAGTAAATTAAAGCCAAAAAACAGATGAAGTGCCATTCCCAACCACAGGCATAAAAGAAGGCCAGGGAGCCAGAGGAGAGGGTTTCATGGCTATTGCAGCTTTCAAATTAGAGCAGATTAGAAATGAGGAAGAAGGCACCGCCTCCTTGATCTGAATCAATAAAGTATAGGTGTTCTGCTTAGAGAGAAAGTGACTGCAGATAAAAGTATTATAAATCCAAGAGCTTTATGACTTCAACACTTCTCTCAGTTTCTCCAGTTATAAAATAAAATGAGAAATAGCTCCCTCTCTCTGCCATCCCTCTGTACCTGCACCATTCATACATCTGGAACATATTGTGACTGTAGGTTAGAGAAATCAATGATTTTTTTTTTTCTTCAGAGCACTATGTACAGAAGTTGTCCCTGCCGTCAAGTGGCTTATTACACTTTAATCAAGAATACCCTCTGTTCCTTAGGAGTCATGTGCTTTCTACCCAAGTGTTTTTAGAGAGATTTTTAAATCACAAAGAGTGATAAAACAGTGAATGCATTTTTAAACTTAATTTTCCATGGTATTAAAATTGTAAGACGTATAAATATATCCCAGAGACCATCAGTTTTTACCTTTAAGCAGCTCATGACTTTAAAAAAAAATGCTTTTAATATCACAAGGTCTATGATGTAATCTCCCTAATAAGATCACTTAATATCAAGTTGCTCAAATGTGCACATGACCTTTTAAATAGAATTCCATCTCTTAATACCATGAACTGTTAGGATTAAATTTCATATACATTATCTGAGAAGTCTACATACTACTAACAAAATAATTTTCAAAAAAACCTTATTCTTTTGTTTCCAGATATATCTTGATATATTTTTTCTTAAATTGCAGTATCTACAAAGCCCTTTAGAATCTAAAGTTTAGATAATGTCACAAACTATACAAAGGAATTAGTAAGTCTTTCCAGCAGCTGTTCTTCCATTTCCCTTGGCAGCATCAGGTGGCAGGCACAGTCGGTAGCCAAATCCATTTAATGTTAGGTGTGACTCTGAGAGAACACTGACGACCTTACTGGAGCAGTGGGTCTGATGTTCTGAGGAATGATCAGGTAGCAGAGCCATATAGAGGCTGCATATACCATCCTTGCACCAAGCTTTATTTGATGTATGGTTTGAAATTTCTTTGGATAACAACTTGCAGGAAGGGAGAGCAGCTCAGGAAAAAAGTCCTAACATTGGACAGATCTAGATTCACATTCTCGCTTATCACAACATCAACCCCTCCAAGCCCTGTTTACTCATCTGTAACATGAAAATACAAGCAATATCAATTCCACAGCGTTGTTTGAGGATGAAAAGGATATAAATAACCTATCTGACTTAAAATAGAAGCTCAAGAAATGTTAGTTCCTTTCTTCCCATTTGTCTGGGTCATGCTGGTCTTAATAAATTTTCAGTTCATTTTCTTTTTTATAAATTTACTTATTTGTTTTTGGCTGTGTTGGGTCTTCGTTGCTGTGTGCGGGCTTTCTCTAGTTGCGGCGAGTGGGGGCTACTCTTCACTGTGGTGCGTGGGCTTCTCGTGCAGTGGCTTCTCTTGTTGCAGAGCATGGTCTCTAGGCACGCAAGCTTCAGTGGTTGTGGCACACAGGCTCAGTAGTTGTGGCTCGTGGGCTCTAGAGCACAGGTTCAGTAGTTGTGGCACACGGGCTTAGTTGCTCTGCGGCATGTGGGATCTTCCCGCACCAGCTGGAACCCGTGTCCCCTGCATTGACAGGCAGATTCTTAACCATTGTGCCACCAGGGAAGTCCCTCAGTTCATTTTCAATTATAGTCTTCTTAGATTCTTTACAGTCTAGTTTATGTGATGCAATTGATAGCATTGTGCTCTGTGTCCTTAATGCAGGGACTGAGTATACAGTTTCCCTGGTGCTGCTTGGTACATTACCCAGACATTCTACAAGTTCATGGTTGTGTCATTGTGGAGAGCATACGATACACAATCCATCAACATTTTTATGTCTTCTTGTACGTTTTTTTTTTGTTGTTAGTTACCACTGCTCTGGGGTTTTGTGCTGATGAACTAAAGCTAATCTCATTAGAATTTTGTAGGTTAAAATAGAAGCCTCATAGCAATAACAGGCTGCATAAAATAGATTGAACAAGACTAGACTTTTAGTGCAGCCTCCTTCCACAGTGAGAGGATATAGATCAGGCAGGGTACCATAAACTCTGATGTGACCATACCATAATGGTCCTTTGGACCTGTTCCATAATGAAGCCCAGACCTATTTAACAAAACACTGGTTCTCCCTATAATGCTCAGAAAGCATCATCTACAATTTACATGGCACTTTAATTAAGAAGACCACTACAAGGATGAACTGGAATATAGACATTGAAATATAAACTTTCATTCCTCTCCTCCTTCCTTCCTTCCTTCCTTTTCTTCTTCCCCTTCTTCATTTCTTTCTTTACATTTTATCTTTTAACAGAAAGAATAACAGGCTACTGACAAAAACACACATGACAATAAGACGAACTATTAGAGATTGAGGAGGCTAATATCACTGGATATGCAGTCAAGAAATTCCTCTAGGTTTAGCCAAGTGTTAGAGATCAGGACCGAGGCAAGCCCAATCTCTAAGATATGCCTGAAATGTGATGAAAAATTTATGTGAAGTTCAGCTATTTCATATCATTCAGTTTGCTTTTCTTTTGTTAAATTTAACTCTAATATTTTTTATTAACCAATAACTGTTGTGTGATCCAATTTTAATAACATCTTTATCTTCTTTTATACGTATATAGGCATAGAGAGATGTCTAGAATAACATTCACTGAAGGTTAGCAATGGTTAATTTCTGAGTGGTAAGAGGGAGTAATTTTTTTGCTTTACTTGTTATACTTTTCTTAATTGCTTGAATTTTTAAAATGAGCATGTATCTTTTTTAAAAAAAATCAAAATCATTATACTTAAAAAAAAGAAAATCATCGAAAACAATGATTTTCTGCTTATCCAGCTTTCGGTTAAAAGTGACAAATATGGAATGAGAGTTTACATTGTTAAGCTGTTAAATATTAAGAGAAGAAAAGTGTAAATATTGTACTTACCCAGGTGAAACAACAAAATTTAAGATGCAATGTATCAAAGTCAGAAATCAAATTAGACAAGAAAAGGAAAGAAATAAATATTAAGCGTGTGAAATACGAAATACCTTAGTTCTGCTAAGGCCATTTCCTGCTCAATTAAACAATTAAATAAAACATTTACTGTATTATAACACTTGATTACCAGAGATTCTTGGGAGAAAACCAGCCTAGAAAAAAAAAGAAGGTCCCAGGGGCCTAAGACTGGTTCCCCAGCTAGTCCTTGACAGCAACACAAATGATGTCTTTATTTGTGCTTTATCTCAGTGTTTTTGAAGGAGCCACTTACAGCAGAGTGAGAGGAGTTGCATAACATTAGAAATTTTGTTACTGATCATTAGAGTCAACCTTTGGCCAGAAACTGTCAATGTTATTCCCTGTGGGCAGGCATCCAGAAATCTCTGACTTCCTAGAGTGAGGTCTTGAACCTGAACTTCTTACTGCATTATTGAAATTGTGGTTCTAAAAGAGCATCACTTGCAGGAAGAGTTTCTACAAACAACAGCAGCCAGTCACCAAATGCAAAGTACTCATGGTTACACCTTTAGATTAGAGCTGTAAACACAGAGAACGATCATATCTTCCCATATAGAATATTCTTTGTGGCTTAAAAACAAACAGTAGATAATACATGGCAGAAGGAAAATTCACTTAGGTAGCAAATTCACTAATTTAAGGTATCTATTTACAAATTTGTTGTGAAACCCAATCATTTATTAAAGACAGATTCATGCCTCTATTTCTTGAAAGTGATAGAAGTTTTACAGTAAACTTAAAACGTATGAAAATCAAATGAAGACACCGATGACTTAAATCCAGGCAAGCCTATCTGTCTTTAAAGTGTAAGTGAAATCCAAAGTGTTGGTGAGAATGTAGAGAAATTGGAACTTTCATACACTTTTAGTGGGTGTATGAATTGGTAAGACCACTTTGGAAAACTGGCAGTATCTCCTAAAGCTGACTGTACACATGCCCTATGACCCAGCCATTCTACTCCTAGGTATGCACTCAACAGAAATGCAGCAAATGACATATGAACATATTTGTAGAAGCACTTTTTCTAATGACCTCAAAGTGTAAATGACCCAAATGCTCATCAACAGTAGAATGAATAAACAGTAGTATGGTCACACAGTGGAATACTGTACAGCAGAGAATGAACAAACTCTATACACCATTGTGAGTGAATCTCATAATGTTGATCAAAAGAAGCCAGATACAATGTAGTACATACTGTGATTCCATTTGTATAAATTGCGAAAACAGGCAAGACAAATCTATGACGTTAGAAGTCAGGATGGTGGTTATCCTTGGGTTTAAAATTGTGAAAGGGGTGAGGGAGATTTCTGGGAGCTGGTGATGTTCTATTTCTTGCTCTGGGTGCTGGTTAGATACGTGTATTCAATTTGTGAAAATTCAATGACCTGTACACTTAAGATATATGTACTATTCTGTTTATCTGTTGTATTTTAATAGAAAGTTAAAAAACAAAAATGTAAAAATATTTATTCTTTATGACAGATTTAAATTGCCCTCACTTATTACTATGTCTATAGCTATGAATATAATCAGTATTTGTTGTTCAGGCAATATTTGGTCTTTGATCAAGGTACAGATTAAAAAATTCAAATATACATATGCTTGAAAAATCACCATTTATTTTTAAAAGTGATAGGATTGAACATAAATAGACAAAAATTGAATTGCTTTCTCATTTGTCACAAACAGCCCAGCCTTTTTCATTTCCCACTTCTAGATTTAGCTGATATCAGGCAAATCTATGTGCATGGGGGAAAAGGTGGTGATAATCTCATGAATAATCAATTGTCAATAGTAGCCATAATGAAAAATAAGGACCTGAGTATTAGAAACACCATTTACTGAACACTTTGTTGTAATATTATAGATAAACCAAGTATTATAAGTGAAACAAAGTGAGTAATACAGTCATCTCCCTGAATCAGGCTGAAGAAGGATTTTCACCTGAAATACTGAGACTCAGCTTTCAAATTCAAAAGCCAGACAGTTAACTAGAATAAGTAAAATAGGCCAGATGAAATACAATGGGGTCTGGTGATGGGGTTTGGGAAAACCATAGAACCCGCAAAAAGTGGTTCTCAGAGTCTGTCCCCAGACCAGAAACGCATCAGGAACTAGGTAGAAATTCAAATTATCAGACCCCAACCAAGATCAACTGAATCAGAGACTGGGGGTGGAGCCCAGCAATCTGAGTTTTAATAAGCTTGATTCTGACACATGTTCATGTATGAGAACTATTGATTTAGATGTATTCTGATTCAAATATTTTAAAAAATCATGTGGGTTTAAAAAAAATCATCTGGCCAGATTTGGCCACAGGCTACCAGTTCATAACTTCTGATGAGAATCATATAAAAAACATAAACTTGAATTTTGTATGTCAATTCTGTAATTCCCTTTTATAAGATAAAGAGAGATAGTATGTGGTAATGCTTGAACCTAAGTTTTCTCCTCCCTAGTATTCAGGCATATCTGGGCATTCCTGGGGTCTGGTGGAGGTGGGCCCTCTGGAATTCTATTTATAAGACAACTCAAGTTGCTTCCAAGGAAGAACTAACCCAGTAGAAGAAAGAACCAAATTACAGAGGTTGCATTAAGGGCAGCAGGTGGAGTTGAATATATCTGAGTACATCATGGTGTCTGCCACTCAGATTGTTTGCAGCCCAGCCTGGTGGACTCATTCATTCTTTCAACAAGTAGCTATTGAACAGTCTGTCCCTGAGTCCTGTGACCCCAGCACAGCTGTAATATAAGATCTAGTAAGAGCTAATGGAGCTGTTTGTTTTGTTTTGTTTTGCTAATCTTAGGACACAGGGAGTGCAGCTTATCAGTGGTATGACTGTTGGTGCCAGGACTGTCAACACTTCCGATGCCTTGTCCGATGATGTCCGATGGACATCAGCCTTGCAGACCTCCTAGCATACAGTGGCAGTGCCTTTGGTGAGCAGCGATGACATAGCTTGGAAGTTGGCAGCAGCTGTTTTTAACAGGCAAGGAGAACTCTGAATACCATTTGGCAGCCTATTCTTGGAGCGCACATGCGACATCCCTGGGTACCCTGATTTAGGGGCAGTGGAGGATGAACCCTCTAGCAGAGGTAAAGAAATGCTATTTTGTAGCTATGGTTCTTACTATGTGTAACATAAGTTACACATGGAAAAACACTGAGTCCTCAATGGAATCTATGACTTTTTTTTTTCTTTTTTGACTTGGCAGCATTTAAAGAAACTACATGTTGCTTTTTGTGATAAGGTTAAAGTATGTGCTTGCAGTGAACAAGGTAGACTTAAAGATCAAATCTCAAACATTTGGTTTCCTTTTTTAAAATAAAACGCGGTGAGATTATTGTAGGCTTTGGGACATGAGGTTTGAAAAATCACAGCACACATTACTAATTTTTTTCTCTCTCTCAAAACATCCCTAAAAAATGAAACAATATTGCTGATGAGCTGTTTTTTGGCACCAACAAGCAGCTTACTGCAAAGGAAAAAGACCTTTGGAAACAGCCACTCCTTTCCTGCCAGAATTTTGAGAGATTGATGACCTTTTCTGTCATTTCTGCAATGCCTATAGGCTGCAGATTTTCAGTAACTTCCTGAAATCCCAAATTGAATTCTATTAAAAACATATTTGTTATTCTACACAAAAAAAATGTTTGGAGTTTGGAGACCACAAATCTCTGTAAGACCTATGGAATTCCTCAAAGTAACCAGAATTTTCCAGAAAGAGTCAAGTAGTTGCTACACTACATTTAACTCAGTGTTTTATGACACCTAATGAGCAAGGTGTGTGGTATGTCAATATTCCAACTAGGTAGCAATACCTTGCTATTGATTTATGTAATATATATACACATATATATATATATCTTGCAGATTTCCAATTTTCTGGTAGAGCCATATTTTTTTTCTTGATTGCTATTTGTTTGAAACCCATTTTTTTAAGCCCAAGCAAATTGAGTTATTTTATTTTGATACTTCACTTCTAGCCAACCCAGAGTATCCACAGTGGAATGTGAGTTAGGAGGTGGGGTCAGGGATCAGGAGATTTGAGTTCTAACCCGCCAAGTTTCCCTGGACAGGTCAGTTCCCGCTTTGATGCTCAGTTTCACTCTTGGTAAAGTTGGAGGTGGGACAAATTGACCCAGAGTTCTGTGATTAGTCCAAAGTTCTGTGACTAGGGTTCCACATTCCTTAACCTCTGGATTATGAGAGCTCTCCCTGAAGAATCCTAATGACGGATTCAGTATTTGAAGGAGAAAAATTCACCTTGAGAGGACTTTCAGAAGCTATTGATATTACATATTTTTTTTTTTTTAGAGAGAGAGCTGGGGTAATTTTCTGTGTACATTTGGGCATAAGTGACTGGTATTGTTAGCAATCAATCAAAGGCTTATTTCTATATTAACTTAATAGAATTTAGTTTCCTGGAATGCAAATTAGTAACAGGAATATGAAACATTTATTTGATTCTGTTTTTATAATGTTTATTTCCTCCATGCCCTCTCCTTCCAACTCTCACCTGGCCTCTTCTCCCTAACCCTTTTTACACATGATTTTATACTTGGGTTATCAGCTTAATCTCAAATTCAGCTCTTCTCGCGTTACTTTCCTGCTCAAAACCTTAATACCTTTCTGTTTACTGCATTGTAAAATACAAACTCCTCATGGCACACAGAGTCCTGTACCATCTGACACAGTGCAGCGTCCCACCATTGTGGCCCATTACTCCTTTTACCTTAGCCTTTCAAGTTCCCTGCTCTTTCTTTCCATGCCCAGAATTTTTCTGGCTCTCTGCCTTTGTCGCATTGATTCTTGCTTCCTGTTTTCACTTGTTCAGATTCTACCTATTCTTAAAATTTAAGGCCAAGGTTCTGCTACCAGCTTTTCTTGATCTCTCCTAAATGTAGGCAACCTCTTTTTTCTGAGCTCCCATGGCAACTTACCTGCATTTCTCTCATAGCAGTTATCACTTTCTACTCTATATTTCTACTCTACTCTATAAATATATTACAGATATTTATGTTCATATCAATCTTCCTCACTAGATAATCAGCTTTATGAAGTCAGAAGCAATGTCTGTTCCATATTTGTAGCCCTCGAAGTACCTGGCATGTAGCAGTTCCTCCACAAATGTTTGTTCGATGAATAAAAAATATCAGAGCAGGGCTTCCCTGGTGGCGCAGTGGTTAAGAATCTGCCTGCCAATGCAGGGGACACAGGTTTAAGCCCTGGTCTGGGAAGATCCCACATGCCACAGAGCAACTAAGCCCGTGTGCCACAACTACTGAGCCTGTGCTCTAGAGCCCACGAGCCACAACTACTGAAGCCCGAGGGCCTAGAGCCCGTGCTCCGCAACAAGAGAAGCCACTGCAATGAGAAGCCCGCGCACTGCAACGAAGAGTAGCCCCCACTCGTCGCAACTAGAGAAAGCTGCTCGCAGCAACAAAGACCCAAAGCAGCCAAAATTTAATTAATTAATTTTAAAAAAATCAGAGTTACCATGGGAAATTTCTCCATTTATCTATTATCTATCTGGCTATCTATCTATCCTATAATTTTTCAGCCTATTTCTGGTTTCAGTGAGGAAAATCAGGAAAAAAAGAAAAATGAGAAAGGTACAATAACTTAAACCACTGGTTTAGCATGTAATTAATATCTAGTTCCCCTCCTTCAAGCATTGTGCTGTAGTCAGCTTTCAAAAGTGATTTAGGTTCACATGAGTTTGTGTACTGTGATGTTCAAATGTTTGTTAAAACTGATGCAACTCTATGAAAAAGATCAACACTAACTCTGCAGATGCGTCATACAAATTTTAATCTGGTGAGGTGAAGAATTCACTTGAGGCATTGCTACATGTGGGGCACTGAAAAAAGTTGTGGCCTTTTTTTCTTTCTTTGCGGGGGTGGGGCAAAGAACAGCCATTCAATGGAAAACAGACGGATGACTGACCATAGGGCTCATGATAGATATAGATATATATACACACATATATATTAAAGTGGTTATATATTTATATATATATATAATGCTATATATTAATTACATAATATTTATATAGTATATACAATATATAAATGTATATTTGTATATATAAAAAAGACTTTATTCATTTCTATACCTTTTATGATATTTACCAAGTTTTGGACAAATTCTTTATCTTAAAATTAATCTTGGGACTTCCCTGGTGGTCAAGTAGTAAAAAATCCACCTTACAACGCAGGGGATGTGGGTTTGATCCCTGGTCAGGGAACTAAGATCCCACATGCCATGGGGCAACTAAGCCTGTGCGCCACAACTACTGAGCTAGCGCTCCTCAGTTAGAGAGCCCACATGCCACAAACTACAGAGCCCATGCGCCCTGGAGCCTGTGTGCCACAACTAGAGAGAGAGAAGAAAAAAACCCCGCACGCCACAACTAGAGAGATACCCGTAAAGATCCCACTGCCTCAGTGAAGATCCCGCATGCCACAACTAAGACCCGATGCAGCCAAAAAAAAAATTAAGTAAATAATAAATCTTAAAATAATAAAATTAATCTTAAGAGCCTCACATCACATACTTGAAATAAAAGCTTTTATTTGTATATTGGCTTATAATTTTTCAAGCACTTCCATCCTTATTAACTCATTTGATTCTCATGTTTTATTTCCAGACATATATTTTATACCTATTTATAATTGTTCATCCATCATGAAAATGGAAAAATTCCATTTCTTATAAATGCAGTGGATTTGTCTGCTGGTCCTTTATTTGCTTCACTCTTCTCTTTCTAATATATTTTATCCATATAGCAACAGTTTTCCTGACTTTCTACATCTGTAGTTCTTCCTGTTTCTGATTTCCCACTCTTTATTTTTAAGATGCTGATTTGTTCTTCATCTTTCTCCTTCCTCTGAGAAAGACCCGTAAGTTTTTTCTTTGGAACTGTAATTCAACTCTTCCTTCCCCTTAATCTTTTTTCTTAAGGCAATGCCAATTTTTTTTTTTTTAATTTATTTTTGGCTGTGTTGGGTCTTCGTTTCTGTGCGAGGGCTTTCTCCAGTTGTGGCAAGTGGGGGCCACTCTTCATCGCGGTGCGCAGGCCTCTCACTATCGCGGCCGCTCTTGTTGTGGAGCACAAGCTCCAGACGCGCAGGCTCAGTAATTGTGGCTCACGGGCCTAGTTGCTCCGCGGCATGTGGGGTCCTCCCAGACCAGGGCTCGAACCCACGTACGCTGCATTGACAGGCAGATTCTCAACCACTGCGCCACCAGGGAAGCCCCCTTCCCCTTAATCTTGACTGACTCCAAAGATATTTAGTTGTAACCCATGCAATGGTGGTTGCTGCCCCTTAACTTGAACATTTTTATTGGAGAATCATTGTTTGCTAAAACATTTAGTAATATTTTTGTTTTATATTATATTTAATACAAACCATATTTATTAATTTGTTCTCTTATTTTCTATAGCTTCAAAGATTGTTTTAATACTCAGATTTATTGTTTATTCTTTTATAAATATATATCTCCTTTAAGAGTTCTTTGATAATTTCCTATCACACTTTTTAGGTCCTCAGTCTTTACATTCCATTGATAATCCTTCATCATACTTCTGGAAAGACATCTGTCTTCTATATTTACAAATCTTTCTTTAGCAGGATTTGCTGTTTCATCTTGGGCAGGGTGGAATTTGAAGCTTGATCTCTAATTGTTGCATTTTCTTCCCTTTCAGAGTGAATGCCCATTCTTTTTTTTTCAGCCACACCACGCAGTGTGTGGGATCTTAGTTCCCTAAGCAGGGATCGAACCTGCACTCCCTTCATTGGAAGCACAGAGTCTTAACCACTGGACCGCCAGGGAAGTCCCGATGCCCATTCTATACTTTACAGATTTAGTGCTATCAGATTCCTCTTTATGTCCCATTGTTTTATTATTATTGGCATCCATACCTATTTTTTTTTTTTTTTTTGCGGTACGCGGGCCTCTCACTGTTGTGGCCTCTCCCGTTGCGGAGCACAGGCTCCGGACGCGCAGGCTCAGCGGCCATGGCTCACAGGCCCAGCCGCTCCGCGGCATGTGGGATCTTCCCGGACCGGGTCACGAACCCATGTCCCCTGCATCGGCAGGCGGACTCTCAACCACTGCGCCACCAGGGAAGCCCCATACCTGTTTATATTGCTTATTCTTTATATGTTTTAAATGCTCACATTCCTTTTTTTTTTTTTTTGGCCAAATGATGCCATTTAGCTATCACTGGATAACAACACCTCCTTTTCATATCTTCCCCTGAAGTTTCTTGGACTTGGCTGGCACTTTCTTGTGAGAGGGTCTACACACCATAACACCAGAAAGACCTATGGTCACATGAAGCTTTAACTAGCTCCCTTCTTTCCTCATTTTTTCCTGGAGAGTGGGGATTGGGTTCATGTGCCAATGTAACATCCTTACCTATTTTAGCAGTTTAACTGGCACTTTCCGGCTCTTCGTAGGAGAAAATCATCATTGGTCCATGCCCAAAACTTTTCTTTATCTAAACAAAACAAGTAGTCTTCTTCTGACCTTCCTTTGGTGTTTTAACCCCTCTCTCTCTAGTCCCTTTTCTTTTGCTTACCTTGTACCATTTGATTATACATCTGAATCCTTCAATGGACTGCAAACTCTTTTGAAGACAAAAGCTAGATTGTATTTTTGCTACCTTCCACATCCTAATGCTGCAGCACAGCTGAAAAGGCAATAACAGTCATGATCTGGAGCTGTGAGCTAAACCAGTAGAAGCAGACTTGAACCTTTGTACCCCAGAAGCAGGGGAAGCAGGACTGTAAGCTGTTGTCTAGTACGATTTGCTTGGGGAAAAAAAGCCAAAGAGAAAATGAACCTTGTGGAGATTCTGCCCCCAGCAAGCCAGGAGGACAAGAAGACAAAACCCATCACGTCACCACCATCCTACCCATGTCTCCATGATGGGATTGGAGCTTTCTCCTCCAGTCACTTTTCAGCTCCAGGCTGGCTCTGGACCTGTGTTTCTCAGGCCAGGAATGTTATGATGCTTCAGACTGTCCTTCAGACAGGAGCCCTGAGAGGAGGAGTAAGTGGAGGAGTAGGAAAAGGAGGAAGAGGAGGAACATAATGATGATGTAGATGTATCCCTAGAGGAGGAGACCCCTGTCAAACAAGTCAAGAGGCTAGTACCCCAGAAACAGACGAACATTACTGAGGAAGAAAAGGTGGAAAAAGAAGAGAAGCAGTGAGAACCAGTCTTAAAGACAAGAGCCCTGTGAGAAGGGCCAAACCTGAAAAGTTGGGATCCAAGAAATGAGGAACCAGGAATGGCTTAGCTGCAGTGACTGAGAGAGGGTCTGCAAGTGGGCCTTCCTTGGAGTGTGCTGCAAACTTAGGGTGCCCCCCCAGTCCCCCTCCATTTGAGTCTGAAGGTGATGGAGGTGTTGTGGAAGGTGCAATACAAGAGCCGTCACCCCCAGCTATCTAGTTTCAGCGGCACCTGGAGAGAAGAGCCCTGACCTCAGCGCTACAGTAAAGTTTGCTTTGCTAGGGAATTTTTTTTTAAGTATCCAACACTTAGCACAGTACATTATACATTATAATGTTTTTTTTAACATCTTTATTGGAGTATAATTGCTTTACAATGGTGTGTTAGTTTCTGCTTTACAACAAAATGAATCAGTTATATATATACATATGTTCCCATATCTCCCTCTTTCATCTCCCTCCCTCCCACCCTCCCTATCCCACCCCTCCAGGCGATCACAAAGCACCGAGCTGATCTCCCTGTGCTATGCGGCTGCTTCCCACTAGCTATCTACCTTACGTTTGGCAGTGTATATATGTCCATGCTTCTCTCTCGCTTTGTCACAGTTTACCCTTCCCACAGTACATTATACATTATAATGTTTCAGCAAAATATTTGTTAAATAAGTTTTTTTTGTTGTTTATCTTAAGTTCATCAGGTAGCTACTTCTCACTTTTTGCCACACCACTGGAACTTTTGTCTTACTTTCTTCTCTTTTGCCAGTTTTCTAACAGTATTTCTGCAAAACTGCATTACTGTGGGTACAGGGTTGCCTTTTGGATGATGAAAATGTCTTGGATCTAGTTAGAAGTGATGATTGCTCAATACAGTGAAATGTGCTAAATGCAACTGAATAGTACACCTTTTAAAATGTTAATGGTTAATTTATGTTATATGAATTTCACCTCAATTAAAAAAAACTGCATTACTTGAGTTAGTAACACAAAGAACCACCACTTTGTAAACAGTCTCATTCTTGTCTTTTTTTTTTTAATCTTTTTTTTATTATTCTTATCTTTTAAAATGCTGCTAATACTTCTCTTGCAGGAACCTGGCTCTTTCACCTTTCTCCCACATGCCACTGAAAACAACAGCGAAAGGTGGGTCCGGGCGACCATCTAAAGGCTTTGTGGGACTCAGCAGTGAGGTCATCAGCATTTGGTCACAATTTATTGGTTAGCTATCATTAATACGGTAAGTCATTTTTGCTCATTTAATGACACTCCCTATTCGTGCCCATTCTGTCTCTTCCTTCTTCTCAGTATCTTTTCTGGCTCTTGAATCAGTTCCTTAAAGAATGCTGTCACCTATCTCTTGGAGACTTTTTAAGAAGGTACTACTCCTAGAGGACTTCAGTCCTTATGGGATTACTTGTTCCTGATACAGATCTGACCATTTCTACTCCTTTTTATTTTTGTTGGGGAGGGGTAGAAAATCAATCTCTGGAAACAGAAGGGAGAAAAATTTTCCTTCCTGTGGGTGTTTGGAGTCAGACAGCCTCAGGTCAGATCCTTGTGCTGTCACATACTAGCTGTGTGATCTTGAGTCTGTCATTTGGGCAAGTCAATTTCCTCATGTGAAAACTGGGTAAAAGCTTCCTCCTAAGGTCCTTGTGGAGATTGAATCTGATAATGCATATAAGTGTCCCTTGAGGGCGCACACGTGCATGTGTATGGGTGTCTGTGTGCAAACTTAATTTACTTTCTAATTCTCTCCTAGTATCAGAAGCTACTCCACCTTCCTTATTACAAACACTGAGTGACAATTGCTTTTATCTGCTCCCTGCCTGGGGCATTGTCTCTTTCTTCCGTCCCCACTATGCATAAACAAATGCCAGTCAAGGAAGCACCCAGGTGGAAAACTGAGCATGGACTGTATTTGATTAGCATTATAAGAAAAAACCACAGGAGTAGGTATCAGACACAGGAAGAAAAGGAAAAGCAACCTCTGTGTGATAAAACTTATAATTCCTCTTTGTAATCTTTATTTTTTGGTAGGAAGTGTTTTTCATTGCACAAAAATAGCATATAGAACTTAAATATTGTGCAGAAATCTGGTTATAATGACTGTATCCCTTTAATCTAGGGAGGAGGAGGAGGGAAAGCCTTGAACTGTAGATGAAAGTTATTCCACGTGTTAAATAAGGAAATAGAAATTTGAGTTGTGCAATATTTCCGATTTGTTTTTAGCATGAAGGGGAAATTGCCTGATGTGTTATCAGGAGGCAGAAAGGTTCAGGGAAAGGGCTCTGGATTGAGGATCAGGAGATGCAGGGCCTGGCCCTGCCACTGACTGAGTGACCTTGACAGGCCACTTCTAGCTGGACCTATTTATTCATCTGGAAAATGCAAGCACTGAGTCAAACCTCTCCCCCTGCCCCCACCTGTTTTAACTCAAGAACTGCTTTTTACAGAACAACTCCACTCTCCAGGAATTTTTAAAATCTTTTATTGTTTTGTGTGGTATATTATGAAATGCTTACAGGTTAAAAAAGCATTTTAGAATAGTGTTTTAATAAAAATATATTAATATAATTTTAATAAAACCACTAATATATAACCAGACTATATTTCCTTTTTTTTTTTAACTTGTTTATTTATTTATTTGTCTGCGTTGGGTCTTCGTTGCTGCACGCAGGCCTTCTCTAGTTGCAGCGAGCAGGGGCTACTCTTCATTGTGGTGGCGTCTCTTGTTGAGGAGCACGGGCTCTAGGCGCGCAGGCTTTAGTAGTTGTGGCTCGTGGGCTCTAGAGCACAGGCTCAGTAGTTGTGGCGCATGGGCTTAGTTGTTCTGTGGCATGTGGGATCTTCCCGGACCAGGGATCGAACCCGTGTCCCCTGCATTGGTAGGTGGATTTTTAACCACTGTGCCACCAGGGAAGTCCCTATTTCCTTTTATGACAACATTGAATTAGAAAACACTGAGTCATATTATCTCCATGTCAGTGTTTTATTTAGAATACATTTCTTCAAAGAAAAATTTTATTTAGTAAAATATGGCACTATAATTGATTTTTACTTTGACCCTGATATTGTAGGGAATATCATGATTTTGGATAATATGGAGTGGACTCTTTGGGAGTATAACTGTCTTTTGTTCAAAAGCTGTACAGAATATGTCAATGTATATTCTTACAAAATATAGATTAAGGATTTTTTTGGGTGAAATATGTAATTCTTGGTGCTGGTTATAAATAGAGATTGGATGAATAGTTAGGTGGAGTGTAAGTTTATTGTAACTTCCAAATTATTTTCAGTCTGTGTTCCTGAGACCATGTATTGAAAATTGCCTTGATACCTGCTGGAAGGCATCCCCTTGGAATTCAAAGATAAGCTGTTCTGAGTGGCATATGAGAGGGGTGTTGAGTGGAAGAATGCCAGTGCCACATTCAAGTCTAAATACCCTGCTTGCTGGTGGAGTAACTGGGTAAATCACTTAACCTTGAGCCTCAGTTTCCTCATCTGTAAAATGAGGGTAATTGTATATCTATTGATACTTCCTGGGGTTGTCATAAGTCTTAAATAAAATAAAGTATACAGCATTACTTTGAAAAAGCATCACATGAATGTTGTTATCATGTAGCATTTGGCAGGGCCCAGACCAGGGGGAGGTGAGTAAGGTGCCGGGGCTCAACTTTTAAGGAGGCCCTCGCTCTCAGATCTGACCCTGCGCTTGACCCATCCTGAGAGTGCGTACCTCCTTAAATGTAGGGCCAGCAGGCTTCTCACTCATCTTGCCCTAGTCCAGGCCCTGGTGTTTGGCCAAGCACA